>NW_027549202.1:0-1002 GCF_008692635.1 Crocuta crocuta
GCCTGGGAGGCCCCGGCTCTGCCTGGAGCACCCCCCACACCCCCATTTCTCCTATTCAGCTTTCACATTCGTTCTCTCAACACTCGACTCTTCAGCTGCCTGTGAGTTTTATCATTTTATGTCGTTTTAAATAAACATTGCTTATTCTGTTGTCTGAATCATTTAGTTAGGGTTTCTAACGCTGACCAAATTGTCATTTGAATGCCTACAAGGCCACTTGAGAAGGGATTTTAAAAGTGAGGGACGCACGTGCCTTCCGTATCTCAGTTTCAGTCGATAGGAACACATCTGTAGAGTATTATGTGTGATACATGAGCTATCTCCATATAAATACCATGTTTTGGAAACAGTGTTAGTACAAGAAGTACACAATGCTACTTGTTACAGTTTTCATGAATAAATACGTGCATGTTTCATAGGTGTATTACGTAAGTGAGACCCTAACAGCATCTATATTTAGTGACGTGTCCAGGACCTAGCTGCGGAGAGCAGCATGAACCTTCCTTTCAAGTCGGGCTGGGAAAGAGCTTCCTGCCATCAAAGCACAGCTGGGGCGGAGGAGGGGGTGACAGCAAGCTTTCCTATTTATCTAAATGTGATGACTTTTAAGGTTTCATTTTACGGCTCCTGTAATTGCTGTCTCTGTCTTCAAAGTGATGTGGGGCTGGTGAAGCTCTCTGCTCCCCCAGACCGGTGTGCCTGGAACACAGGCCTTTGGCTGGTTCAGGGCTCCCCTTAGATTATGGGGGTGTTGCTCTCCTGGTTTTCATGGTTACGTAAAGGAAAAACGTGTCTTTAAACTACCTTCGCAAGCACCCTCTTCTTCATAGTGGAAGGAAACCACAGTGGATGACACAGAGGATGGGTGTGGTATAAATTTTAATTAAAACAAGACTACCCGCTGGGTTGAGATCTGGGGAGAGTGTGGAAGGGACCAGAAGGTATGTTCTCCCAGGAGGCTTCTTCACCGGCATCCGGTTTCTCCCTCCTAGTTAAGGACAC
>NW_027549203.1:0-1001 GCF_008692635.1 Crocuta crocuta
GCTCTCACCTCCACCGCCACCACTTCTGTTCCAGGCCCTCCAACACTGTCCTGGACGATTACAGTCATCTACTAACGGGGCTCCCTGTTTTGACTCCTGCCCCTAACATTCTGGTGTTCTCAGAACAGCTAGAGTGATCATTTGAGAACGTCATGCTCTGACTCAAAACCCTACAAGGACTTCCTGTCTGACTCGGTGTGGCAAAGATGGTTGTAAATGGTCCTCCTGCCCCTTCTTCCTTTGTAATGTGTTGTTGCCATTTTCCCCATCAAGAGACAGTGTAGGGGGCGCCTCCAACTCTCGATTTCAGCTCAGGTCATGAGCTCATGATTTTGTGGGTTTAAGCCGTGCGTGGGTTCTGTGCTGACAGAGTGGAGCTTGCCTGGGATTCTCTCTCTCCCTCGCTCTCTGCCCCTCCTCTGCTTGCACTGTCTCTCTCAAAACAAATAAATAAACTTAAGAAAAGGAGAGAGGCAGTCTATTTCTCTACTGCTTAGAGTCTAAGTGGCTGGCGACTTGCTTGGCCCTATAGAGAACACGGGAAGAAACGATGAGCAACTGCTAAGCTGACGCCTTGAGAAGCCTTGCAGCTTCCACTACTGTACTCTCGAACCCCAGCCACCATGTGAAGAGGTTGGAGCTGGCCTGCTGGAGCCACCAGGGGGAGACAACTGAGGCACTCTGGTAGATAAATCCTCTGCCAACTTCGAGACATGCAAATGAGGCCACCAGGGACCAGCCAGCCACCGGCCAACCTATCAGCTGATTGTAAGCACACTTGATCTTTCTGACCACCTTGTAGTTTAAGTAGTGGGTTATTAGCCCCATTTTAAGGGTGAGGACCCTGAGCCCTGGCAAAGCAGGTGGCCTGCTACTCATTGCTGCTCTGTGCACCAGGGAAAGAGTGGGACCTGGGTCTCTAGACTCCCAGCCCTCTGCTTCTCCTTTCCAGTCCAAGGGCCATTTCTCTGTGTGGGCCGGCACCCCAACTTCGGTGCCTG
>NW_027549204.1:0-1002 GCF_008692635.1 Crocuta crocuta
CACTTGGTATACATCTGATGCTTTAAAAAGTTGCTTTTGTTGCTCCTCTTGGTGCCTCAAGAAGAAAAAGAGATGAATCTTTTTAGTGGGTTGTATAAAAAGCTTATGTATCATTTGCTTGAGTAACTCTGGTTTATTCCTTCAAGTGAGACACATGTTTGGCGCTGCAGATTTGAAAGCCATCCGACATGGATTGGCCTAAATGATATACTGGCACTGAGAGGAATTCTGCCAGGTTGTAAGCTCTGTCATTTCCTGTGATTCGAGTGTTCCAGAAAAAGCCATACCTATTCCTCAGAGCTGGGGGAGGACCAAGATATGGGTGAGAGATGAGCATTAACATTTTACGTCTGGAAATTAGAGGTTTTGGCATCCCAGGGAAAAAGCGATGTGGCCTTTTCGAGCCTACAGGAGCTGCTGCCAAATGTCTTTCCCCTTGAAACAAAAACTGTGTTCAAGTCTAGATAATTACCACTGAGTTGTGCCAAGCTCAGAAATCCTTCTCAGCCAAGCAGCCCCATAGGGAGTTGAAATTTACATTTATAATCATTTATCTTCAAAATAAAGTTAGTTTTCAGGACCAAGCTTCACACACATAACCTTGGGGTTAGATCTGGTTGAGTCCTGAGGCTGGACCCACCCATATCAACCAAGAAAAACCATGTAAGAGAAAGACAGCATTTTAGTTTTCTTTCTCATCAATACAGGATGTTTGGAGGGGAAATACTGAAAGAATAGAACAGCTAAAACATCAGAAGCTAGTTTGCTTTTCTAGTAACATGTAGCCTGTTTTTCTGGAATTCTGTAAACCCAGAAATGAGCAGGCTGTTTTCCATCTGATCTCCAGAGGGCTCTTGTAGACTCAAGAGAGTCACAGTTCTCAAATCCATCTGATCCCCTTTGCCCATCTGAGCAGAATCAAAACACACGGAATGCCAGATATTTGGCCAAACAACAGAAGTAGCCAGGCAACAGATACTTAAAGAAAAAAAAAAAAAAAAA
>NW_027549205.1:0-1002 GCF_008692635.1 Crocuta crocuta
TAGGGAGCCTGGCTGGGCCTGAGTTCCTCAGAGTCTATGGGGCACTGGGTGGGGTCAATAGGTGTACTCCCGTGGGGGTCCGGCACGCTGCAGGGCTGGCTCTGCCAACCCAGGGCCAGTCCCTTACAGTGTCAGCGTTACCACAACTGCCAGGAGGCACAGGCGAGTTGTCCACTGTAACCGTTTCCTGGCGACCACAATGACAGTGATGAACCCAGCATTAATAGGCACTAGGGCCTGGACCCCTCAGCGGCTGTACTGAGACCTTCCCCTTTGTAATTGCTCTGAAAGCTCAAAAAAACTCTGGGGTTTTAAAGATGAGAAAGCAGGGGACCAGGAAGTCAGTCACCTGAAGTTGCACAGAGAGTCAAGGGTGAGGGGTAAGGGGACAGGGTGAGGGTCGCAATAGTTATCACCTGTCCAGACATCCCTGTGCTGTCAGGACAGGGATGGCTGGGAGACTGGGTCTGGAGCCCCCTTGGCTTGGGGGAGAGCTGGGGGGTCTTGGGCAGGCACAGGGTGGTCGGGGGCCACTGGGGGCAGCTGTTCACCAACTATTTGGGAAGTTGTCGATATATATATATTTTAAGTTTATTCATTTTGAGAGAGAGAGCATGAGTGTGTGAGTCAGGGAGGGCCAGAGAGAGAGAGACAGAGAATCCCAAGCAGGCTCTGTGCCATCAGCGCGGAGCCCCACATGGGGCTCAAACTCACGAACTGTGAGATCATGACTTGAGCCAAAACCTAGAGTCGAATGCTGAACCGACTGAGCCACCAGGTGCCCCTTGAAGGTTGTCAATATTTAAACGACTCGTACGGCCAGTCCCAGATGGGACTCAAACTCAGGGCTCTTCTTCCTTTTCTTCTGGAAACTTCTCTCATGTCCCTTTCATTGCCTTCATCTCCCCCTCCTTTGCCTCTTCACTCTCTAACTCCTGCCAATTCTCTTCTTTCTCTCCGCTTCCTCCAGGAGCCCCGCAGGCAGGAGGGCCCCTGGGGAGC
>NW_027549206.1:0-1003 GCF_008692635.1 Crocuta crocuta
CCATTCAATTTTATTAATGGTTGGTTTTCTTTTTAAACTGTCCAGAGGCTGCTGGATGCTTGTGATGCTGGAGGCTGAAGGCTGGAGGCTGATCGATATCTTAGTGGGGGTAGGGGTGCAGGGAGGGGGGGACGGGTGTCATTTCATTAGCTAAGTGCCATGTAATCTACTTGGTAAATCGCATAGTCTTGCTCGGAGTGGGCCAGAGGCAAGGCAAAGAAGGCTGGCCAAACCTGTGAATACGCCGTCCCCATGGAATCCGGAAGAAGTGTTTGGAGACCCCTCTTGAGGTCTGGTCTGGACATATCTGGTTCCCTGCGCTGGTTTCATCCCTTCCCCTCCCCCTCTGTCTGCAATCAGTCGCTGTCAGTACCTTCGAAGCCTAGAACAACAGATAGAATTTCTCCATCTGTGATCAGGAAGCCCTAATCATGCTAAATTGTCACAAGAACACTTCCCTGGGATGCTCAGTTCACAGAGGAGGAAGCTGAGGCAGGGTCAGACTCCCTGGAATTGCCAAGGCCCCAGCTGGCGGAGGCGGGATCAGAGCTGGGGCTGGCCAGCCCCTGGTCCAGTGCTCTTCTCACACAAAAGCCGGCTCTCGCGGCCATAGAAAGGACTCTTGGGCCCCTGGTCCAGGCCCAGAGGAAGTTTCCATGCTCTTGTGAGCAATTTTACCACATTCCTCTGCTTTCTTTTTATGGGGACGGGTGGTCCCAGATGTGGTTCAAGTACAGATTTATGGCACCACCAGGGCCGGCGAGCCCCGCTCCTCTATGGCTGGAAGAGCTTCAGGAGGGCACAGATGGCTTTCCTGGGGGTATGGTCCCCCGTCACCTCCCCCCCAGCCCTGGGTCTGGATTCGCTTGTTATTAGCGGGTCAGTTTCAGCATGAAGGGCCTGGAGGCGAATCGTGGGAACAACAGGGACCCAGAAGACATGATTTCTGTGGAGTTTGCTCAGCAGGGCACCTGGGGACACGGTTCCAAATAGTGAGCCCAGC
>NW_027549207.1:0-1000 GCF_008692635.1 Crocuta crocuta
GGAAACTAATTTGACAATAAACTATTTGTAAAAAATAAATAAAAATAAAAATAAATAGATGAATAAAATAAAATAAATTAAAAAAAATAAAAGATTGACATAAAAAAAATAAAAATAAAAATCATGCTTAACTACAGGAAGTCCAGAGCGCTACAGGAAACGGAGTCGCCATTTTTAAAGAGTCACAATGCTGTACCATTCATATGAGACCCAGCAAAGTAGTAGTAAAGTACCTGGGTTATGCATGAAGGGGATTTATTGACTAATTTTAGGATATGTGCCATAAGAGCAGGAATCTGCAGGAAATTTCTCTGAGAACAGAAGTGCTGGCATCTGCTACTTTTCTTGCTGCCCTTCAATTTAGATAGCTGGATGTATATAGGAGCCAGGTCTGACATTCTCCACCTACTTTGCTAGCCTTGCCCTGCCTCAGTGTTTCCCTGTGCACCCACCCCAAACAATCTGCACACCTGGAAGTCACCCCTCCAAGGCAGCTTCCACTGTACCACATCGGGTAGGTGGTCCTGGCTGAGACTGTTGTCCTCTGAAAGAGACTTTTGTGCCATGTAAGAAGAGAGCTAACTCCACATATCAGCACGCCCACAATAGCTCAACCAAGCTATTGTACTCAACCAAGCAAGATGTACTAAGGCCAGGCCTTGCCCACCAGTGTTCCCACAGCAACTGTGGCTCAGCCACAACTAGAGAATACATGAGGTCCATATAGGGGAAACCCCTGAAGTGCCTGGTCCTGGCGACTAGGAGGGATTGAGCTTCTGGGCCCCATAGGAGGTCTACCTAAGGCCAATATTTTCAAGATGAGGGGATGTAAATGACCTACAAATACATAGAAATAAACACAGAGTCACACAAAATGAGAGGAATATGTCTTATAAGAATAAGACAAAACTTATAGATAAAAAAGAGCTCAATGAAACAGAGATCAGCAATCTACTTGATAAAGAGTTCAAAGCAATGGTGATAGTCACCAGATTTGAGG
>NW_027549208.1:0-1004 GCF_008692635.1 Crocuta crocuta
AAAAAAAAAAACAAACAAAAAACTATTATAACAAATACGATGATTAATATGACAATGGTCATCAAATTTTAGTTGCCCCTACATCTGTCTGCCTTAATTCAAAACAATTTATATTTCACAATGCCAGGACTTCAGAACTGGCCATGACTTTGGAAGTGACTGCCACATGCTAGACATAATCCACAGACTTGTTAGACTTGTTCATTAATGCTCAGCAATAATTCCTTTCTTTTTCCATTGAAGGAACTAAAACTTGGGTGACAGTAAAAGACAAGCCTCATAAAAATAACTTAAAATATACAGGAAGATAAACATTTCAGGACTTTAAGCCATTTAACCAAGACGCAAAGATTGAACGGCCTGCCTAAAATCATGTAGGGCTAGAACTTTGGCCTTTGGTTCCAATGTTACACTTTTTCAAATATATAATTAAACTATTCTCAGAAGGATCAAAAAGCATATAAGTCTCATAAAATCACATGCCATGGAAAACACTTTGCTGTTCCTGATCTTTGCCCCTTTCACTGTTTCTCTTATGTCAAAATCTCACAGCTGTCTTTACTAATATCCACTCCAGATTTAGATGGACATCACAATATCAAGTCTGAGAAGAATGCTGAATTGGCATAAACAAATTCGAAATGTTCACTTCCTTTGAATTAAAAACTTTAAGAGACTACAAAATTTATACGGTTTATCTTCATAGTACAATCAGACAATCTTCTGTAAGGCTAAAATTTGACCCGCTTTCCTTCCTCAAACATAAAAATTCTCCAAAGTTGGATGACCTTTGTCTTTATGAGCTTTTAAAGGTGTAGAATATATTAATTTTCTTATAATTTTGTAACATAATACCACAATTTTAGAGAAACTGTTTTAAATATCTACATCTTGAATAAAATGAATAACTAATCTAAAATTTACAGGTGATGGAAGCTGATAAGAGCATATGTGAGTATGTTATAGAACCCTGTATTCTATGTTTCATTTTTCTTTTTTCCTTT
>NW_027549209.1:0-1001 GCF_008692635.1 Crocuta crocuta
CTGGGCCTTGCCCTCTTGGGAATGGCCAGTGTAGGGAAGGGCATCTTTGTGTCTGCAAAAAGGAGCTCATTGTTATAATGTAGGTCTTATCACAAGTGAATAGAGATGAACATGCCTGGCTCAAATGAAATGAAAGACCATGAGTGATTGAAGCCTTAGGTGTGATTTGTGATTTGTCTTTTCTCCGTGATGATCTCCCTTCATGAATGCCTTTTCTGAACACAGGATGAGGGCCTTCCCCTTTCCTGAATTTCTCAAGGTTTTCAAAAGCCCCAAAATTGCTGACTTCAGACTTGGCCTCTTTGCCTAGTTTACTCTTACTCGTCCTTCAGCACTCAGCGTGAATGTCACTTCTCAGGGAAGCCTTCCAAGACCCTTTGGTCCTATATTAGGCAAAGCTCTTGATTTCAAGTGGTGGAAAAACAAAATTAAACTGACTTAAGCCAAAAACAGTGACTTTTGGTTCTGATGACAGAAAAGCCCAAGGATAATGGCTTCAGATAGAGCTGGACCTAGGGTCTCAAAGGACACCTCCAGGAAGCTGCCTAACGACAAATCTCTCAACTTTCTTTTGTGGGGCTCCAAGCTCAGGTAGGCTGTCCTGGGAGGCACCCCCAAGGCAGACCCAGATTTTCTACTTTTCCGTTTAGAAACCCCAGTGTAGAGAGAACTTGCCTTCAGAAACGAAATGTCCTTACAAAAGTCTCAGAGTTGAATCTCATTGGCCAGATTTAGGTCGTATGCAAATCTCTGACCAATCATCGAAGTGGTCAGGAAGTGGAGTGCTCTGATTGGCCAGGATCATGTCCCTACCGTCAGCTCATCCCCATCTGAATCTCATGGGCTGATGAAACAGAAACATGTTTGGGCACCTGGGTGGCTCCGTCGTTTAAGTGCCCAGCTCTTGATTTCAGCTCAGGTCATGATCACACAGTTTATGGGATCAAGCCCTGTGTGGAACTCTGTACAGGCAAGGCAGAGCCTGCTTGGGATTCTCTATC
>NW_027549210.1:0-1002 GCF_008692635.1 Crocuta crocuta
CTGGTGACAGAGCACAGCAGGGGTAAAGGAGAGGGACAGGGAAGGGCAGGAGCAGATGGAGTGTGCTAGCCCTAGGATCAAGTGGACCCAATGCATGGCTGGGCCTGGGACATGGGGCAATGTTTCAAGTTGTCTGGTAGCTGAAAGTATGGCTAAGTATGAGAAGTACTGGCTGAGAAGTATGTGGCCTGGGGGAACTGGGCTTTGTTGGAGCTCTGGGGAATTAAAGAGCTCTATTCTTTAGACACAGACTTCTCCCATCTCTTGTGAAGTAGAGAGAAAAATCAGAAATATTGATTTTGTGGTTGGGAAAAATTAAGGTGAGTCACTGGGGTTATGAGTTGTAGAAGAAAGGAATCCCTAAAGATGCTCTAGGGTAGGCCCACTTTAGCATTGCTGTCTAAGATCAAGGGTGTTTCCATCATCCCTGGGCACCCAAACAAATTGGAGACAATTCCACATCTAAAGTTAAATAACACATGACTGTACAATTTCTGCTCCTCATCGTCTCCTCAAAATAAGGTGTCTGGGACAATAGGTTCTTATAAACCAACAATGCAAGTGAATTTCTAAAGACTGAAAACTCAGGTTTTGGTTGTCTAATGATTGGAACTGAACACAGTTTAGGCATCTGTCCATTCTGAGGACATGATCTGACAGATCATGATACTGCTTTATTGTCAGTTTCTAGAAAACCCTGTCTGCAGAACTCTGACCCCAAGTGTTCCTCCAGTCCTCATACCACCAACCTAACTTCATGGCTTTATGTTGATGAGTCCTTTTCAGAAAATTATTTCCACTACTCTCTTACTTATGGAAATAAACTAGGAGAGGTTTATAGAAATAAGAAATACAAGACCTAACGGTTTAAACTTTAGCTTCAAAGGAAAGGATGCACAGGGGGAAAAATGGCAGAATCATTGTTTCCCTTGCAAATGAGACCTTCTTTTCCAAGGATCTTTAAAATTTTTTTAATGTTTATTTTTGAGAGAGAGAGAGAGA
>NW_027549211.1:0-1003 GCF_008692635.1 Crocuta crocuta
TGTGTGTTTGTGCATGTGTATGGGTAGTGTCCATCAGGACACGTGTGTGCATCGGAACGTGTGTGCATGTGGTGTCCATCAGGACATGTGCACACACACTCCACACGGAGCCTGGCCGCGGGAAGGGACGGGCCCCGGCCGGACACGCGGATGGTTGTGTGCACACAGCAAGGCAGGCGGCCTGGGGGCCCAGCTGATGAGCAGCCCGGGTCCACCTCTACTTGGCTGACACGCTCATGGGTCCTGGGGACCAGGCCACGTCCTCTGAGTGCCCGGCATCTCGGCCACCACACCACACAGAGTGAGTGTCCGAGCTGCAGTCTTCAGCTGGCATGTGTGTTTGGGAGGGAGGTGACGCGTCAAGAACGGTGACATTCTGGAGGCTCTGCGGACAAGTCAGCTGGCACGGTGTCCAGTGCGCTGACGAAGGACCGAGACTCGGGGTCAGAGCCCGCACGCAGCAGACAGCGTGGCCCCAGGCGCGCGCCCTTCCCCTTGCCCCGGGCCCCCTGTGGTGACGGCGAATGGCACGCACAACCGGCTGAGTCACCGCCGGGCACCGGACCTGAGAAACCCCGGCGCTGAGAAGGGCTGGCCAGCAAAGCAGAGGCCCCTGGTGAAGGCAGTGCCCTCGCAGAGGGCGAGAGAAAGCACACGGGAGGCAGTACCCGCAGCAGGCTCCCAGCACGAGCAGAGGGACGCAGACTGGAGGGAGGGGCTGCTACTCCAGGTAGGAAGGGGATTCACGGCGCAAATCAATCCCTGAGGTTTGCCAGCTCCACGCGGAGACAGATGTTACCAGCCTTTCAGCCACAGCTTATGAGCTTCGTAGTTTATGTAGTGCATTCCCTGTGAATGGCGAGAACTCAGGACCTAAGATCAAAAGCACTCATCCCTGACGTATGTCCGATCTGAGTTTAGGTTCGTCACTTTACTATGATGAGGAGAAACAGCAAATCAGGGGCGTCTGGGGGGCTCAGTCGGTTAAGCGTCCGACTTCGGC
>NW_027549212.1:0-999 GCF_008692635.1 Crocuta crocuta
TCTCTCCTAGAAATAAATAAAACATTAAAAAAAAAAAAAGTTTTGCAATGAACATTTCTTCACCTGCCCTCTTCCCAGTGTCTATAAGCCGGACACTCACTCACCTGTGCTTGCAGATCCTAGCTGAGCCAGGCCTTGGAAGGCAACTGCTCAGCCACATTAACACAGCAGGGGTCTAGAAGGTGGCCCTGTGGAGGTTCCTGCAGCAGCTCTGGGGTTTGGTGCTTGGCCTCTGTGGTGCCCTCCTGCACCCTGTGCTCTGCTCCCCTTCACCCGGGACTTAGAAATGCCAAGTCAGTGGGGTGGGAGCAGGTGTGTCAGAGAGGGGACGCTGTGGTCACCCAGAAGACCACTCAGCACCTTCCTCCAGCACCTGCCGGGAGAGCTGGCTGCTTACAGGAGGAGCCTGCAAAGGGTAGTTCTCCTGCCAATGAAAGAGAAAGAGCAAAAGAGAAAACATTTTATTGTTAGGGAGATGATTTTGCCAATAGTTTAAATGGCTGCTTTCTTCTCCTAATGAGGAAGGACGCATTTAATGATACGCAGCCTCCCTTGGTGCTGCTGAAACACAGATGATAGGAGCTAAGATTCGCTGAGGACTAGCAGTCTCAGCGCCTTGCTGTGCTGACCCCCGGGAGCCTGAGGGACAGCTGACCCCACGGGACAGCTTGATGAGGCCATGTGTGTGGCACAGTGGTCCAGGTGTGCCTGGCACACACCAGCGACATACCGTTCGATGCAAGCTCTGTTCTGTAGCACTCGCCGGGGCCCTCGGTAATGGCTGGCCAAATAAATGAACGGTGACCGAACCTCTTGGGGCAGTGTGGTTCCTTTTGATGGTCATCTGAGGTGCCATAGTCCTCTCCACAGCATGACTTCTGTCACTCCCCCTTTTTATACTAGTGCAGAATACAAACTTGCTGATGACTATTGCTCGGTCCAGTTTCCCTCTCTACCCTCAGCCGGCGAGGGGCGGGGATGAGACCAGAGCAAAGTGCC
>NW_027549213.1:0-1004 GCF_008692635.1 Crocuta crocuta
CGCGTGGGGCTGAAGCACATGCAGAAGGCTGACGGCCAAGGTACGAGCCTGACGCGGGTCTGGAGGCCGCGGTGCCCGCCGGTGCCACCCTGCACATCTGCGTGGACCACGTCCAACCTGGGCCCAGTGACCCGCTGGACACGTGACGTCCCGACCCCTTCACCTGCTCGCCCTGACTCCACAATGTCACGCGTGTCATCACGGACGGGAATCTACAGGTGGCTAAATGTTAAATTACGGCCCAGGAAGAAGTTTGAAAAGAGCATCTTTATCCTAAATTAAAATTAAACGTATCCATTAAGCCCAACAACCTGCGCCGCTGGCCTGGAGCGGTGCCTTTACCTCTGTGCTACACACATTTTGGTTTTTTTAAAGCTACAACTTGATCTTATTCTGTAATCAATTTGTTCGGGAAAAACCTCTCCTTCCGGCCGTGGGGAGTTTGTCTCCGGGAATGTGTGGTTGTTTCTTCCCACTGCGCTTCCTCCGAAGAAGTAAATCACTTTGCCAACGTGCGAGGGGCAGACCCAGGTCACCTTCTCCTGTTCCCTCAATCAGCTTTATACTAAAGTGTCACTGCAGTGGGCGGGGCCCGCATGTCCCCATGTCCCGCCCTGCACGACCTCGCGTCTGGGGAGAGCCCCGCCGGCCACCGCCTGCAAGGTCACGGGTCTGTGTGCCGCACGGCGCCTGGGGCCCGGCCTCACGCGCTAGGAGTGTAGACTTGTTTGCAGAGAGCCGTCGGGTGCCAGTCGTTGCTGTGAGCGCTTCAGTATCAGCATCGGTGGGCACTGGGCTATTCCCACTTTCTGGCTCATTCTTAGGGGGTGGCATGTGGCCCCCCGGGGGCCCCCGAGACCCTTCTGGGCGCGTCTGGAAGGTAAAACTACACTCACGACCAGCCTAAGATTCGTTTGGCCTTCCTGTGGTGTTGCCATCGCGCTGTGGGCAGTACCCGAGGCCGTGGTGCTGGGGGGGGGCTGTCCTCGGGGGGTCCTCAGGCC
>NW_027549214.1:0-1004 GCF_008692635.1 Crocuta crocuta
ACCCAGCACCACAGTGTAGATTCCTCAAAGGGATCCTGATGGATTATCTGTCTGGCTCCTCTATGCCAGGCTAGCCTCTCCAGTCCTGAGGCATTGCATACTACCCAGGCTATCATGCATTTAACCACTCGTTTTTCTTTCAAGTATTAATAAATGAGGGTAGCTGAGACATAGAAGAGTCCATTTAGAGAGAAAAGAGCTGTGCCAGCCCTCAGAGCCATTAATGCTACCTGCACTGTGATTGGGCAATACCTTCACTTCTCTGTTTCCTTATCTGTAAAATAAGCATAATATACCCAGCTTTGAACTATTGGCCGTTGCATTAAACAAAAAGATAAATATGAATGAAATTGGTGCATTTCAAAGTGCTCTGTAAATGTAAGACGTTGTTATTATGGATACTAAAAGTACCGTCAGTGGATCGCCCACATAAACTATTACAGGGTGCACATTTGAACAAGACACATTGTTCTTGCCTCGAGCTTTTTGTAATCTAATGCAGTCATTCCTTAGGTTCACCAGGCTTACTCTCTGGGTCTTGCTTTGGCTTATCAGAAACTGTTCACTTCATGCTGAGAAGGGAGGTTTAGACTGAGGTTTGTTTCCAGTCTCCTCTCCTGAAATGAATTACGTGATTGTGTTCAATCCCATGATCCCTGACCCAGTGCCTGCACAAAATGCAGTTTGCTCACACACCAGGTAGGCAAGAAGTAGGACACAGACATGCACGCACAAGTGCAGTGGAACTGAAATGACTCTGCTTCTTCACACTCCCACCTTGGACATCTCTGTTAAGCTCTCAAGGACAAAGGAATCTTTAAAGATTGTCTTGCATAATGTTTGTAATATTGCATACAAATCTCCCAAATTATTGATCTCATTAATTCAGTCTGTATCCGTGTAGTGGGAAATTGAAGTAACCAACCAAATAATGAACACCTGAAATTTTGCTATTGCAGGACCTGGAATTAGTCAGAGAAGCTTGTAACACTGGGCAAAGTGGC
>NW_027549215.1:0-1004 GCF_008692635.1 Crocuta crocuta
AATCATCAAACCGTTATTAAAGTAGCCTAAGAGTAGACAGACAGACCAGCTTTGTTGGAGTCTAGAGCTGTGGAATTAGACTCGAGTCTGTATAAACTGTAAAGGGAAGAAGGTGGCATAAATTCGACCAGGGGCCCCAAGACACTGGTTCACTCTTGGGGGAAAATACACATTTTTAGATCCTTCTCTTATACCAAATGACAGTAAATTTCAGATGCTTGAAGAATTGTCAAAACACCGTAGTCTGAGTGGCTGAGAAGGCCTTTCTCCTAAAAATGTAACATTTTTAGAAGACATTATGAAAGAAATGACAAATTGAACTGCATTAAAAACTAAACTTCTGTATTTAGGCAAATAAGAAAAACTGTCATTTTTTAAAGGGAAAAAAAATACAACAAGTAAAGAATCTATGTCCTTAACGCATCAAGAGCTCATACACCAATGGCTGGTAAAACTAACACAGCGTTCTCTCCAGTATGGAAATGGTAACAGGGTGGGAACAGACTGCTCACAAACGAATTCAAGTGCCCAGCAAAACAAAGTTGAACCGTATTCATAGTTAAAGAAATACAACTTTAAATGACTCACCCTTCCACTTAGCAGGGATTGAAACACTGGTAATACTCTGCGCCCTGTAGGAGCTGCCCCTTCATTGCTATAGAGACATAATTTGTTACAACTTTTTTAAAAAGCAGTTTGGTCTTAAAATATTAATACTCTTGGCTCTACTATTTTTTCCCTTCTAGGAATAATTCCTCAGAAAATAAGCACAGTTACAGGAAAAGATTTATGACCACAAAGTTACTTGTAATGAAAAAAATAGAAATAGCCCTACATTCATGAGAAGAACAGGTCAGGGATTCTGGGTATGGATTAGAATATTTAGGCAGAATTTCTAATGGTCCGAGGAGGTGCCCTTCTACATGAGGTTTTATTACCGTGTGCGCGTACATATGCACACGTGCACGGGAACATAGGGACCAGCGGTGGAGAGCACAGAATAC
>NW_027549216.1:0-1005 GCF_008692635.1 Crocuta crocuta
TTCCCTCATTCTCTGGGGATCTCAGGATGCAGGAACAAAGCTCTCCACGGGACGGACTTCTGCTTCCTGAACTTTCCAAAGGGGACATGTAACAAGCTGAGTTGGGAAAGAGAAGGAGAGGCAACTGTGTCTTGAAGGCCCCCTCTTGAATGCAGGTCTCTTGGCCCCAGACCCGTGTCATTTCATTGCTAGGACAATTTGAGCAGGACACCCCCCTTTTCCTAGAAATGTCATACATACGTATGAAACTAACCAAAGACGTAAAAGATACATACCATGGAAACTAGAGAAGATTTCAGAAAGAAATTGAAGAACACACAAAGCCGTGGAAAAACATTCCAAACTCACATATTGGAAGAAAAAATATGGTTAAAATATCAAAAGCACCCAGCACAGTCAACACTTTCAGTGCAATCCCTACCAAAATAGCATGAGCATTCTTCACAGAGCTAGAATAAATAATCCTGAAATATTTAAATCATTTCTTGTAGTTGTGCCCCATCTTCCCATAGGCTTTCTTTACTCTTTTTTCAATATTAACTTTTTTCCCCTCTCTTTCCTCATCTAATGGGTATTTTTCAATCCTATATTCCATATCCTATCCTCCACGTTGCTGATTTTTAACTGCATTATTTAGCCTACTTTTCAAATTATCTGTTGTATCTTACGGGTGATACAGGATGATACCTGTATAAAGATACAAAGACGACAGCCATATAAAACAGACTGACAAATGTGATACCTTTGAGTATATTATAAAAAAGCTTCTTTTTGTGAAAACAAATATGTAAAGGAAGGTTAAAAATCTCCAAAGATCTGTAGCAGATATTTGCTCAATTATAGACAACGAAGGATCAATAGAATGATGGTATTAAAAAAAAAAAGAAAAGAAATTAAAACAGAAGTCTGTAAGAGAAAGTAAAACACTCCAGGATAGAGGAAAGCAAAAGACATTAAGACAATTTTCTCAGAAAAAGAAAGCTATATGGGAAAAATAGGGAAAGT
>NW_027549217.1:0-1005 GCF_008692635.1 Crocuta crocuta
CTCAAAAATTTTGATACAGAAAGACAGAAGTTTTTAAATTCTGGCTTTACCACTCTGTAAAACTCTAGGAAAGTTGCTTCATCTCAGTTTCTTTATTGTCAGAATGGGTACAAGAGCATTTCCCTTGCAGTTATGTGGCAGTGAATCAGTACGAACTGCTGGGTATACAGAACATGTTTGAATAAACGGTGTCATTGCCAGCAGGAGAGATGACTGCGGCATTACCTCCTCTGTCACACCCATAAAATAGGAGATGCTTAAAAACTATTTGCCCTTTTTGCATAGAAATGCCAACTGTTACTCCCAGAAAGAACAGCATGGTCCCACAAAATACTGCCTACGTCTGTTTCTCCATAAATAAGACTTGTCGTCAAGAAACTCGAGCTCAGCGCCAGTGGATTGGCCATGAAACACACAAGCTTGGATATGAGCAACAGGTTTTTGCAGCACTTTCCTGGATGTCAGCAGAATCTCGCAAATTAGGCAAGAAAAGTCTAAAACATATGCCCTCAGCTGCTTGCCAAAAACCAATAAAAAGAACTGATAGTAGAGCCAAAATCAAAGAGGTGGGCAGGAGGGGCGTAGGGCTGCAAGCCCCGATAAATTCACATGGAAATGCATGTCATTATAGTAAGAGCCTGACTAAACAAAACCATTTCAAATGATGAAGAGAGCCTTCAGAGAGCTACACACCATACAGTCAGAAGCATCAAAATTACAAACTCGGTCTTGATTTTTTTCCCCCTAATCCAGCCATTTGGAACTAGATTTGTTGACAACTTGGTGGTTTTGCAGATTGGAAGTGTCACTCAACATGGCAGAACTGGCCTTTTGTAAGACAGCGGGAAATTGCCACATTATCGGGACTTGCAGCCATTTTATATCCAGGTGCAAATACCTCTTCTGTTTTCAGGGTAAGAAATGCAGGCCATGGCAATACAGGGAGGGAAAAGGAACAAACAGGCTGTGCGGTCTATTTTCTAATTAGCACGATTCCCTGTGCAG
>NW_027549218.1:0-1005 GCF_008692635.1 Crocuta crocuta
GTCACATTCTCTGAGCTGTTTCTGCAGTGTTTATGGAAATGTAATTTTGCCCGGGAGATGCATGTGTAATTGGGAATCTTCTGATATCTGTTTACAGCCGCCGCTCTTGCCTGAGTGATTACCAGCGTTGAGGGAGATGATTGCGCCGCGGCGGCCTCCGTGGGCACAGGGCTCTGGGTACCTGTTTCTATGATTCAAGTGCCACTTAATTTGGAACAGGCCTCTGGGTCCAGAGCAGGTGACGTCAGAGACGAGCCCCTCACTGTCACGGGGGCTGGGGCTGCTTCAGCAAGGGACGCCGTAACTCGCCGTTCCAGAGGCCGGAGAGCGGGACCCACACGTCAGCCGTGATGTTCCTCGGCCTGTGTCACATCACCGGGCCTCCATCTCCGTCGCCACATGGCGGTCTCCCTGTGTGTCTGCGAGTCCTCTTATAAAGGCACCAGCCGTGGGGCTCAGGGCCATACTCACCATCAGGACCTCACCTCAACCTGATTACGTCTGCAAAGACCCTATTTCCAAATAAGGTCACCTTGTGATGCTCTGGGTGGACATGAATTGGGGGGAAGCCTATTCAACCCGTTCTGTCGTCCTGCAACCCCACACAGATGAGGAACCTGATCCGAACGTGAGATGGCTCAGGCCGGCTGGGGTCGACCTTGACCACAGCCTGTATCCTTCCCGGCCCTGCCCTCCAATGACCAGATTCCCTAGAGGCTCCGGACCCATCGCCCCCCAGGCCCCCGTCCAGCCGGCTGGGCTCCCCCTCCTGGGCCACCCTCCCCTCTCCAGGGAGCGCTAAGGGGCTATCATCTCCAGACGCACCGCTCAGTGGACAAAGTTGGATGCAGTAGGCAGTGTGCTGTCTTCTGGGCAATAAAAGGTAAAAAATATGAATATGTGCCTGTTTATTTATATTTGCAAAAAATACAAGCACTGGAATGATCAATCAGAAACTGGTAAAAATGGTGAAGCAGAGTCCAGCAGGGCAGTGAAACTTCTCTG
>NW_027549219.1:0-1004 GCF_008692635.1 Crocuta crocuta
AAAAAATTAAAAAAAAAAAAAAAAGAAACAAGAGATCTCCACTTTGGTGAAGGAGATGAGGGTGTGACCCTAGAGCTTCCCAATTCCGACCTTTGTAGAGTGACAGAAACACAGTGGCAAATTCTGTGTGTCATTCCTAGTGTTAGCTCCGAAGCTCTGCCTGCTCCCTGACTCCTACAAGGTTTTACATGCCATCTAAAACAAGAATGACATCCCTTTCTGCTTCAACCAGCTGCAACGGATTATATGTTATCCGTTATTGACTCCTGGGCAATCCAGGGAAACAAATCATAGAAAGAAAAACAAATGAGAGTGCCTGGGTGGCTCAGTTGGTTAAGCATCCAATTCTTAATTTTGCCTCAGGTCACGGTCTCACGGTTGTGAGATCTATACCGCCCCCTCCAACCCCCCGGCCAGTGGGCTCAGTGTGGAGCCTGCTTGGGATTCTCTCTGCCCTTCTTCCACTGATGCTCACTCTCTCTCTCAAAAAATAAATGAAAGGAAGAAAAGCAAATAAATAAACAAGTTGTGTATTCATTGTAAGAAGTTCTATAAAAGAAGGGCAATGTAAGATGAGGAAAGGTTTTTCAGAGGGAGTGGTCCTAAGGTCTCCTTGACCAAGTGAACTGAAACACAGACCTAAGTGAGGGAGGGACTAAGAGAAGACAGGTGAAGAGAGTTCCAGGTTAAGTAAACATCAGGACCATAGACCCAAATTTGGGAAAAAGTTCATTGTGTTCCATCCTCAGAAAGAACAGTAGCATGATTGGAGATTGGGGAGAAACGGCACAAGATGAGACTAGAAAACGAAGCAGGAGCTACTGCTGCTTAGAAGCGTGGCCCCATCTGATGCCTGTCTGAACTTTGTTGAGGACCCATGATGAGATAGGGACAAAATGTAACAGTAAATGTTTAGAAATTTTGTAGCAGTTTTACATGGTCATAGGAGTCCAGCAACAGCTGTCAGTCTGTATGTAACAAACTGGAAATTCACACACACACAC
>NW_027549220.1:0-1005 GCF_008692635.1 Crocuta crocuta
ACCACCTCTCCTTCCCCCACAGGGCAGCAGAGTCCCCTCCTTGGCAGCCAGAAGGAAGGGTCATCCTCAGAACTAGGGTTTTCCATTCAAATGGCTCATTCACCCCACCTCTCCATCTCCCACAAGCTGTGTTCAATTGCCACCACCCTAGGGATGTGACCCAGCTGCCTCACCACACACAGACTTCCTCCCAGAGCACACACGCCCAGGACACAGGAGTAGCTGTGCTCGCCCTTCCACAGAGCACACTAGCCCCTCACTGTCTTTCCACCACACCCACAGTTTGCTCTTTCCTGTTGCCCCCTTTTCCAAGCTGTCCCTTTGTAATGTTCCCATGTCCTGGAGATGGTAGTGTAATTTCCCTTCTATTATCAGTATTCTCAGGATGTAATTTACTCACTATGACTCAGTGTGAATTCAAGTACTTCTAATAATGTTGTTTACAAGCTAGAAATTGGTGGCTGACAATGTTGAAAAGGATCAAATCCATTTTTTCACATGGGTCAGTCCCCAGACAGTCCCTAATGGTGAAATGGAGTGGCAGAGAAATAGAAAGAGGATTCAGAAGAGACAAAAGAAAATGAAGTCAGGGGATAGAGCACATAGTCTTCCAGGAAGGGTTAAAACAACCGGAATTACTTTGGCCTAAAGCGAAGCACACAAAATACAGGCCAGCTGTTCTCCATCTTTACCAAATAAGGAAACAAGGGAATGTTTTAAAAGGTAGCAAGTGGGATTTAAGTTAGATATAAAGAAGAATTTCTTAATAATGTAGGCTGTTAAATATTGCAAGGGGAGGAAATTTGTGGACTTTCCTTTTGTGTCAATCTTTCCATATTAGAATAAATTCCACTTGTGTAATTTATGTTTTAAATAAAGTACTACTTCACAATTTTTCTCAAATGTCTCTACACTCACTTTGGCAATTAGGCAAATGGAGTGGAGCTGCAGTGAATATCTTTCGCTCATGATTGCGTCAATATTGTTAAATAACTATTTTGGGGA
>NW_027549221.1:0-1005 GCF_008692635.1 Crocuta crocuta
CCTGGGTGGAGGGAGACAGGAAATGCCTATAATAAAAGGCTTTCACCTGTGACTCAGTCCCATGTGGCTGAAGAATGCTCTGGGCTGAGAGGCAGACTGTGTTGAGAACGTTCCTCCTTTTTTACTAAACAGCAAATTTTCAGAAGGTACTAATATACACTTAACTCGTTCAAAAATAACTGTTCCAACTACATCCTCTCACCTCTGCTAAATCCACTCTATTCTGCCAAAACACTGGAGTCAGTCTTCCCTCTTCTTTCTCTCGATCTTATCCATTAGCAAAATCCTCGTGGCATGGTCTTCAATGTGTAACCAGGATCCGTCACTTCTCACCACCTCTGCTGATTACCTCTGTCCAGGGCACTGGAAGTTCCTGTCTAGATTACCTCAATGGCTCCTAACTGTTCTCCTAGTTCCCACTCCTGACCCTACATATTCTTCACCAGGCAGCTAGAGGAATCCTTTCAAAGCCTAAGAGAGATTAGGCCACATCTTTGCTCAAAACCCTGCAATAAGCTTTCCATTTCACTGGAAATGCCCCTAGTTCATTTCCACAGGACGTCTCCCTTCATCCGTGCTCTCATCTTTTCTTGCTGTCTCACCGGCCATGCTGTTTCTCCAGTGTGTCAGCACCTCTGGATCTGCTACGTTCCCTTTCTGGGATGTTCTTAGATAGAAAAGCATTTTATTTTCCCTTTACACACAGCTTTTAGGGTCACACTGCATTTCAAGTAGCAGAATCCGTTCGCCATCACCAGACCCTGAGAAGTCAAGCATTATTTTTGAAGTTGAGGTTCCTTTATTCCTATCTTGGAGATCTGCCTCACCCCAGGGTGCCACCGGATGAGAAAGTGCCTGCTTGGTTTGAAGTCTGCAGCTCTCAAAAACCCATGTGGGACTGGTAATATCACCAACCGGTTAAGATACAAGATAGATCCATTAGTTCATACGGAAAAAGAGCAATTATGTGCTAGTGTAGTTTACACTGTGCATAACCTGGGGGCC
>NW_027549222.1:0-1006 GCF_008692635.1 Crocuta crocuta
CAGAGATGTGTTCCCTCTCCTCGCTCTTAATGTTTTCGTCGATGGGAACTGGTGGGTTGCTCTGAAACTGGTTTGGAATCCAGAACTAGACTTGTAATTTCTTCTGTAGGGAAACCTCGTCACTGGGAAACTCAGCAAAGGAAATAAAAACTGTCTTCCCCACCCTGATTCCCTTGTCCTTGGGGCGTCCCACATACTTCATGGCTTGGGACAATACTTCCCGTAAAGCCTCATCCACAGGCTTCTCTGTCACTTCCACAGGTTGCATTCTCCTAAGAGACAACTTCCTTGCCTCTTTTGCTCAGGACCTACCAAGGCCATGTGACAACACTCCTGAACAAGTTCTTGATCATGCCCAGATAATGTGGCTGCGGCGCACTCCTTTGCTTCTGCCTGGCTTCTAAGTTACGATAATGATTGATAATACAACCAATAGCACTTACTTACAACATATTTTCCAGTAAAACCACATTACTTAAAAGTAATGAGAACAGATGTTAAGAGAAAATACATAGAGAAGCTAACGTGGGGTAGTCAAACGTGTATCCAGGAGGGAAATTCTCCCTGAGACCTAAAGGGAAATTAGACCTGCCCAAACTTTTTAATTCTTTAATTCTGCCCTATACCAAGTCCAATGGATGTTCAGCTTTTATTGAACATATGCCTTAACCCTTAGGAACTTGAAGTAAGTATCTAGGTAAAGCAGAAATGTTGATTAACTGTGAAGCTACTTCATTGGAGATACTGTAAGTTGGTAAATAGAAGAAAGATGGAGTTCAGACTAGCAAGCACTTTACCACGCTAAGATACTTGTATCCATTCCTTATACGTATGAAGAACAGTTGAAGGATTTTGAGCAGAAAAACTTCACCATACTTGACATTTGAGAATTTAACATCAGATTTAGCAGGAAATACAAAACTGTCTAGGAAAGAAATTTGAGCCATGAAGTTTAAGAGTCAAAAAAAAAAAAAAATGAAGGTTCATTCTTGGCAGCAGATCAGCA
>NW_027549223.1:0-1004 GCF_008692635.1 Crocuta crocuta
TCGGCAAGAATGTGGAGAATGTGCAATCGTTGATCTCATAGGTGGAAATGTACGTTGGCGCAGCCACTATAGAAAACGGTATGGATGTTCCTCACAAATTTAAGAATACAGCTAACATATCATCCAGCAATTCCAACACTGGGTATAAATTTGAAGAAAATAAAAACACTAACTTGAAAAAAAATACATGCATCCCCATGTTCACGACAGCATTATTTATAATATCCAAGATGTGGAAGCAACCCAAAGTGTCTCTCAGTGGATGAATGTAGAAAGAAAATTACATAATATATAATATATATCACATTTTACTTATATGTATATTTATATATATATTTATATATATGAAATGGAATATTATCAAACCCATAAACAGGAAGGGCATTATGGCACATAGAATAACATGGATGGCCATGAGGAAATTATTCTAACTCAGATAAAGACAAATACCATATGATCTAACTTATATGTGAAATCTAAAACAACAAAAACTAGGGTGCCTGGGTGAATCAGTCGGTTAAGGTCTGACTCTTGGTTTTGGCTCAGGTCATGATTTCGTGGTTTTTTAAGTTCGAGTCCTTCATGGCTTTTTAGGTTCGAGCCCTGCATTGGGCTCTGTGCTGACAGTGTAGACCCTGCTTGAGATTCTCTCTCTCCCTCTTTCTCTCTGCCCCTCCCTCGCTCATGTTGTCTCTGTCTCTCTTAAAAATGAACATGAAAAAAATTATTTAAAAAAACAAAACAGCAAAACTGAACTCCCATATACAGAGAACAGATTGTTGGTTGCCAGAGGTGGGAGGTAAGGGGTGGTCAAAATGGGTAAAGGAACTTTAAAGGGATTGGGATTAAAAAGTAAAAGACATCATGGGCATGTCATGTACAGCACAGTGACTACAGTTATTAATACTCTGCTGCATATTTGAACGTTGCTTAGAGAAAAATCTTAAAATTTATCATCACATGCGGCAAAGGCAGTCCTAAGAGGAAAGTACATTGCTCTCCAG
>NW_027549224.1:0-1006 GCF_008692635.1 Crocuta crocuta
TTTGTTCTCCACTTTCTGGGTCTTACACATTTTAAGACGGGCGTGTCCCTTTGTTGACCAAAGAAGCCAACTGGAATTTTGATAAGCATTGCCTTAAGTCTATAGATCTGCTTGTTGGAATTGCTGGCCATAAACGTAAACTTTGAACCGGACTGGACCCCAATGACCTATAGCTCTGACCCCAAGTATCCACAGAGACCCTGCCCTGGGCAGCTCTCAGGGGCTGAAGGGCCCATCCTATTCTGACTCTAACCCCAGATCCCAGGGCTTCTAGGCAGGCTGTGGTCAGGTCTCATGTACCCTCAACCTTCAACTGACTTTTGGAGTCAAACTGCAGAAGTTACCGTCTCCTGATCCTAAGCTCCTTCTGTACGTTGTAGATCCCGGGGAAATCATCATGAATCATCGTTCTGCCCAAACAGGGAGCCAGCACCTCCCCCAGCTGAGCCCCGACAGAGCTAAAAAACCCCACAAGCCCGTCTCCTCCCTGTCTGTCCACAGCAGAGGCTGTTCCGCTGGTCATACGATGCTTATTCTTTACTCACGAAGTCCCTTACCTCTGAGGGTGGGGGTGGGAGGGTTCCTAAGCAACAAAACCCATCGCTGAGCACAAGGACCCTAACCCAGTTTCTGTCTTGTAAATCTCCCATTCAAGCATTTAGCACACGCACCGCTGGGCTGTGCCAGGCGCTGTGGGGACTGAGGACTTGAGTCCCTGTGTCCAGAAGCTCCCAGGCCAGCGAGGGTGACAAGAGCCACCACCTTTAAGCCTGAACTCTGTGGGCCCAGCTCCCCTATGAGCTCAGTACAACCCCACGAAGCAAGCAGGGTCACTACTTCATGAACGAGTGTGTAGCTGTATCAAAAAACATTATTATATTATTCGAGAAGCTTGCACTGTCGGGCCTGGGCAAGGGGGTGCATGCTCAATGGTGACAAAGATTCCCCAGGTCCCTGCCTCCTTGGAAATGCTCCCCTGTGGGACAGGCAGACATTAAACAAGAAG
>NW_027549225.1:0-1004 GCF_008692635.1 Crocuta crocuta
TTTATCTGACAAAGAGTTCAAAGTTATGGTCATCAAAATGTTCACCAAACTGAGGAAAAGACTGGATGGATGAACACAGTCAGAACTATAACAAGGAGATGGGAAATATAAGAAAGTAGCAAACAGAAGTCACAGAGCTGAAGTATAGAAAAACTGAACTGAAAAATACACTAGAGGGGTTCAATAGAAGACTAGATGAAGTGAAAGAAAGGATCAGTCAACTCAAAGACATGGTAGTAGAATTCATCCAATCAGAGGAACAAAAAGAAAAAAAGAGTAAGAAAAGTTACAATAGCTTAAGGGACCTACAGGACGTATAAAACAGGCTAACATTCATATCAAAGGGAAGAAGAGTGACAGGAAGTGGCAGAAATCTTATTTTAATAAATAATGACTGAAAGCTTCTCTACCTTGGGAAAGGAAACAGACATCTAGATCCAGGAAGCCCAGAGAGTTGCAAACAGAAAAATCCAGAGAAACTCACACCAAGACATGTTATAATTAAAACACCAAAAATCAAGGACAAGTAGATAACACTAAAAGCAGCACAAGAAAAACAACTTGTTACATACAAGTGAACCCTCATAAGATATTCAACAGATGTTTTTCAACAGAAACTTTGCAGACCAGAAGAAGCATGATATATTAAAAATGGTGAAGGAAAAAGACTTCTAGCCCAGAACACTCTACCCAGCGAAGTTATCATTCAGAAGTGAAGGAGAGAGAAAGAATTGTCCAGATAAGCAAAAGCATATGGAAAAATAAATATCACTGGAAAGATAGTGGATTAATCACTTTCTAAACTAGTATAAAGATTAAAAGACCAAAGAAGTAAAAATAACTATAAATACAATAATTCGTTAAGGGATACACAAGATAAAAAGATTTGAAAGTGACATCAAAACCATGAAACATGTGTATGTGTGGGGTTGAACCCTTGAACCCCAGTTGAACCCTTATTTTATTATTTTTTAAATGTTTATTTTTGAGAGAGAGAGAGAGAG
>NW_027549226.1:0-1006 GCF_008692635.1 Crocuta crocuta
TTCTCACCGTTCTGGAGGCTGGAGGTCCAAGATCAAGGTGTCGATAGGGTTGATTTCTTCTAAGCCTCTCTCCTTGGCTTCCGGATGGCCACCTTCTCCCTGAAACTTTATATGCTCTTCCCTCTGATGCGTCTGTGTCCTAATCTCTTCCTATAAGGATGCTGCCATATTGGATTAGAACCCACCCTGATGACCTCCTTTTAACCTCCTCTTTAAAGACCCTGTCCCCAAATGCAATCACGTTCTGAGGCCCTGGCAGTCAGGACTTCAACATGTGAATTTGGGGAAACACAATTTAGGCCCTGATGAGGTTTGTGGATAAAATCAGGGGAAATTAGAAAGGGAAGAGCTGCATTTTTGTTTTCACCAACTTCTAACTGAAATGTAGCACTTCCTTCCTACATTATGAATGTGCTCAGTAAAGCACAGTTGCATTAGCAGCACCTGTGATGTCGTCCCTGATAAAAATCACAAATATTTTCACATCAAATGATGGTTGTCACAGACATCCTGAAATACTGTTTGTGCTTCAAAATTATAGTTGTTAAACCCACTGCTGAGTCTTATTCTTTACTGCATCTATTCAGAAGTGCATATGTTACTATATAACAAAATGCTTTTTTCAGTATATTGATAGTTTTATGACAATATAATTGGTTTCTCTTGTAAATTTGATTTTATTTTATACATTTCAAACGTTATTCTTAGAAGGTGTCTATAAGCCTCACCAAACTGCCAAAGGGTTCCATATTGCATAAAAGAAGGCCGTACCTATCTCAAACTTCATTTTTACGTGGGAGGAAAATGGGGTCCAGAGAGGGCAGTTCACTTGTCCACGGTCACACAGCTGGTTAGTGGAAGGGCCGGGGCGAGAGCGCAAGCCTCACGATTCCTGGTCCATTGCTTCGTCCACTCTGTCACATTTGCTAGTTGTTTTCCTTGATGAAGACTGGTATAAAATGATTAGCCATGACAAGAATTTTCCAAACACCTTCAGATCACTCTG
>NW_027549227.1:0-1006 GCF_008692635.1 Crocuta crocuta
AAGGAAACAATCAATAAAATGAAAAAGCAATCTCCAAGGAAGACATACAAATGGCCATCATAAATATGAAAAGGTGTTCAAGATCAGTAATTATCAGGGAAACGCAGATCAAAGCCACCTTCTGCTTGTTAGGATGGCTATTCTTTAGAAAACAAAAGATAACAAGTTTTGGAAAGGATGTGGAGAAAAAAGGAAACTGGCACACTGTTGGTGGGAATGTAAACTGGTGCTCATAAGCAAAAACAGTACTGAGGTTCTTCAAAAAATTGGATGTAGACTTACAGCATGGTCCAGCAATCCCCCTTCTGGGTATTTACCTGAAGGAATGGAAATCAGGCTATCAGAGAGATACCCATACTCCTGTGTTCACTGCAGCAATATTCACAAGGTATGGCCAAGTTTTGGAAACAACCTCAATGCCCATCAGCAGATGAATGGATGAAGAAAATGTGGTAGTACATGCAGTGGAGATCCTGCCGTTTGTAACAATATAGATGGATCTGGAGAACATTATGATAAGTGAAATAAGCCGGACTCAGACCAATACTGTACAATTTCATTTATATGTAGAACTGAAAATAGTCAAACTCATAAAAGCAGAGAGTAGAACGGTGGCTTCCAGGGGCTGGTGGGGATGAGGAGATGTTGGCCCAAGGGTACAAAGTTTCAGTTATGCAAGATGAATAAATTTTAGAGATCTACAATACAGCACAGAACCTATAGATAACAATACTGTATTCTATACTTCTAGTTTAGGTAGATCTTATGTGAAAGGTCTTTACCACATACTGAAATAATAATAATAGCAGTAAAAGGGGTGAGGGGCAACTTTGGGAGATCCTGATGTGCCTGCACCTGTATCTACATGTGCCTGTATGGTTTCACAGGTGCATGCTTATATCTGAGCTCACTGAGTTGTATATGACGCATATGTATAACTTTTCATGTCAATCATATCCAAATAAAGTAGTTAAAAATAGAAAGTATCGTAATTAAAAAAAAAAAA
>NW_027549228.1:0-1007 GCF_008692635.1 Crocuta crocuta
TGCTGGGCCTGGAGGAGTACTGTCTCTGCCCTCGGGGAGCTTGGGGAGGACAGGACACAGGACCCTAGAGCCACAGCAACCATTCCAGTCAAGTGGCCAGAGCTGGCTCAGAGCCTCAGACTGGGAGGGGCAAGAACAGAGAAAATGGCAGGATGGGGAACAGCCCCAGAAGGTGTCCCCAAAGAGAGGGGATGGCGGAACAGACTGGAAAGAGAAGCAGGGACTCTACTCACACATTTGTTTATTCATCCACCTCTCCAACAAACATCTGTAGCACATACAAGACTCCAGACGCTGCTGAGGGATCAAGGACATGGGGGCACATGAACCCGGGAACCCTCACAATCCAGTGGAGAGAACAAGCACACCTGTAAGCAATGAGCCCTGAAATAAGGGCTGCGTTCACATGCCCACAAGCGGGTGTGTGAGCAGAGAGGGGTTTTGGGCCTTGACCTGGGTCCTGTGTGCGGCTTGGGGGCTGCTGGGAAGCTGGCAGGGGAAGGTACATGGGGCAGAGGGGCAGCCGGAAAGGGAAAGAGAAGCCAAACCAGGATCAGCCCATCTTCCCACCTGGCTTAGCAGCTGGGAGCCCAGGGGAGGGGAAGGGGAGGGGTGAGGACGGTGGGGCTCACTCAGAGGCCTGGCTATGCCCGGCTCCGGGGTTTGGGGCTGCTGGGGGGTGGTGCTAGCAGGAGAGGAGCATCCTAACCTGAGAAAGGAGGGACAGGATGGGGCTGACTTGGAGGGGACACCAGGTGTTGAGTCAGGATGGGGGGTGAGGACAGGGGAGGCCCAGCAGCCAGGCGGGAGAAGCAGTCTGAGAAGGAGCAGGGGCTCCTTCAGTGTTTGAAATGAGGCCAAGTCTTTATGATGTTGTACAAAGCTTGCCCAGGAGACAGTGTATTGACAATATCACTGTGCCCCACCAGCAGGTAGTTGGGAGTTAAATACCCCTTGTCCACTGCACACTGGATCAGGTTCTGGGCTGCCTCCAGGGCTGCGGCATT
>NW_027549229.1:0-1006 GCF_008692635.1 Crocuta crocuta
GGAAACTAATTTGACAATAAACTATTAAAAAAAAAAAAAGAAGTATTGAATAAATAAATGAAAAGTCATCAACAATTTTTAACTGTTGATCTTTTACTAATGTAAGAATATAATGCTAATGCTTCTGTCTCATTTAGTGTTTATGGAAATAATCTAGTGTAGGCATTATTCTTCTTTTATAGATAAGAAAATTGATTTATAGAACTTAACGGGAGCCAACCCAGATTGTACAGTTTATATATGGTGTATAGGAGGGAGAACAATTTTGGGTGCAGATACTATGAGTACAGATTAGGACATACTGAATTGATTTACCAATGGGAAATTTTATTTCTAGTAGGGAAGTGGATATAAGAGTCTGAAATTTAGGAGAGAGAGCTAGTATATAGTATAGAGAGCTATGACATATTAGAGTCATATTGAGTATGTACTAGTATAAATCACCACAAAAATAATGGAGTTTTCCAAGTATCTGAGTGTGAGAAAATGAAATTTATCAGGGAAATAGCAACTCTTTATATGTGTGAGTAGAACATAGATTCACCCTTTTTAAACAGAAGAGATTATATTTTCCATTCTTACTTTCTTAAAGTATTATAGTGTACAACTCAGAAACATGGAACTTATGGTAGATTCTTCTGTTTTCATTTCCACCTAGTCAATCATTTAATATTTTATTTCTTATTCTCCAAATATTGTCCTAATCAACCCTCTTTACCTTATTTCCTCTACTTTGGCTGGACTTTTATCATTTCTTATTTTGCTCTCTGCAACAGCCTTCCAACTTAACTCTTAATTCATATCTAGTCTTATTCTTATAGATTTTTTTCTTCACTATGTAGAAGTGCTTATTTATACTAAATAAACCTATCTTTCTAATCCACAGTGCACTCTGGTTTCAGTTGTTCTGCAGCTCTCTCTCAGGCAGTAAAGGCATGAGCAACTCTGTGCCTACCACCACCATATAAACTTTTCTGCTTTGCAATCTGATTTTAGTGCATTATTC
>NW_027549230.1:0-1007 GCF_008692635.1 Crocuta crocuta
AAATATATATGACTAGACTTGAAGCCTGAATAGAATAATAACTAGAAATGGAAGAGAAAATATAGTTTGACTTTTACCTAAAAAAGCCCAACTGAGTTTTTTGTTTTGTTTTTGTTTTTTCAGTGAGTTCTACTAAACCTTCAAGGAAGGTGTTAGATTTCATTTGAAATCCTTAGAAATAAGCCAGCTTTTCCAGTGAAATCTGAAAGAGGATGATGAGAGTGCTTGTTATTACTGCCCTGTAATTAGAGACTGTTTCTATTTTTAACAAAGAAATAATCTAAATATTGGAAAGAAAGAGATAAGTGTCTCTGATTATCTGTCTAAACCATCCTAAAGAGATCAACTAAACAATTACTAGAACTAATGCAAACAGTTCAACTAACATGAATGAATCTAAAGCCAATTTGCATATATTTTGTCTGTCTTCTATACCATCAAAAGCTCATTACTAAGTATAATTAAAGAAAAAGCCCATTGAAAATAATCATCCACACAGTAAAACAGGTGAGTCGAATAGATAGTTCCTACATAAATAAAATACCTAAAAGAAGATGAAAATAAATGTAGACTATTTACTCTAAAAGGAAAAAAATAAAATCACTATTATAAAGATAATATGTCTCCTGAACAGGACCTTTTGTGGAATTTGATAAACCAAGTTTAAAGAGGAAATGCTAAAAAAGCAGATACACTTGAAAAAGAGAAACTGAATGGACTTGGGAGAGGCTTGTACCAGGTATCATATATATTAATATAAAAGTATGGTGGTAAGAAAGTGTTATTGGCATTATAATAAATCTGTTCAGTGAAAAGAATCTAGAAGTAGGCCCATGAATATATGGGCATTTAGTACTGAGGACTTCAGCTATTGATAAAGGTATTTTTTGTAATCAGTGTCAAAATGACAATCTGACAAATTGTATTGAGCCAACACAATTAGAATATGATAAAGAATGTTTTTATGGAAAGAGCCTAAGTGTCCATCAACGGACGAATGGATCAAG
>NW_027549231.1:0-1007 GCF_008692635.1 Crocuta crocuta
GAAAGTCGGACGCTTAACCGACTAAGCCACCGAGGCGCCCCTCCTCATTTCTATTCTAGTGCTTTCCCCACCACCTCCTGCTTCCTCCCAAAACCCTATTTGTATTGTCATCATTTTTTGGCACCAGTGGACAAGGTCATACTCAGTTAAGTACTAAGGCAAAGAGATCTGCCCTCTTCTCTCTTGCTATCTTGCAGTGAATTTTCCTGTCACTTTCCAAGTCTCCTCTAATACCACATACTTTAGTGTTGACAGCTCATGTACCTTGTGGCTACAAATATTTCTTATTTGTGGTAAAGTAAGCTCATGAAGGGAAGGAAGAATTTCACTCCAGCCTTGGTAGTGTTTATGCATCAGAAAATTACTGTTGTTTTTCTTGCATAGGTAGCAGTTATTTTTTATTTTCTGGTCCCACTTTTTAATATACGACTTTCTAGATTCCTTTTCTGAGCCACGGCTCATCTGGTTTGTTTACATTTCTAAGCTTACTAACCTGTCTGTAAATACCCTGGTTCCTTTGTCCCCTGACAGGAGTAATTCTTCCTGTGTTTTGCACCATTTCCTATAAGATTAAGCTCCAGTTCCCACTAAGGCAGAAGATTAATGGTCTAGCCTTTAATGCCTGCTTTCCCATCTCAGTATTACTTCTCTACTTCCTTATGAATGTTCCCTAAACTTTGGTAAATAAACTCCTTGCACATAATTCTTTGTCATGGGATCCGCTTCTGGAAAAACCGTGATGCTGAGTCATAAGAGGCTAAAGTAAGCAGGTTCAGACAATTATGTGCAGGACTGTAATTTTTTTGATGTCTTGATATACATAGTCCAAAATGGAACTGAATTTGCTGTTGCTTCCACATTTGGAAGGATCATCACTCATACATTTCCCTCCTTAAGTGATGAGATTAATTCAGCAGGCTTTTCCTAAGAAGATTCATTTTTGGGAGAGAGAGAGAGATACAAAGCACAAGCAGGGGAGAGGCAGAGAGAGAGGGAGACACAGAATC
>NW_027549232.1:0-1008 GCF_008692635.1 Crocuta crocuta
AAATAAAAAAATTAAAATTTGTTTTGTTAAGTAACTTTTCTTTTTATTTAAAATTGCTCTTCTCTCAGATCCTAGAGGAACCCACTGTTACTAATTTTTCTTTTTCTCTGATGTTTATCCTACATTTATATGTCCATCTTCTGTCATCCTCTTTTCTCTCTTTCTCTTTCTATCTCTCCTTCCATCAATCTATCTGTGTACCTGTCATCTTGCTATCTTTTGATCTGGACATATCATTTTCTAAACAAATTTGAGGTCATGCTGCATATAGAATTTTACGTTTCCTTTGGTTCTCTTGAGATTGTATTGTGTGCCTTTCCCATATCATTAAGTATTTCCCACAGAAATAAGGAGGAAGAAGACATTCCCAGCAAGGCAGGGAGAGAAAGAGCACCATGAATAAATGCAGGAGGGAGGGAAAGCATTTGGTGTGTCGGAGGAAGCACAAATCATGCACCGTGCAGGCTGCAGGGGTGGGGTAGCGGCTGAGGCTATTATAAAATACAGAGCTCTCGGGGCCCACGTTCTGATGTTGAGACAGAGCCAGCCAGAGCTGCAAGTGTAAAATGAGGAGATGCGGGGAACAGTGTTACCGTTCCCACCTGGGGACAACCAAGGGTGGGATCAATGATAACCTAGTCATGATCACTCCTGTAAACTTGCCTCCACAGAAGTGTGGCAAGCTGGACCCCACCCATGCCAGTGCCACCTTACTCTTTCAGAAGGACCCTCCAGCCAACGTCCAGCTCTTCCAAGTGAGTACACCTGATGTGTGGCTAATATCACAGGCCCTTACAGGGCGCATCAGATGGTGCTGACCACGGGTGAATGACCAACTCGAGTCGTATGTAGATGCTTAAAGCTCCTTCTTGCTTTGCATACATATCCAGTGAAGAAAATGGGAATCATAAAATAGTCAGTGAAGCTATTTTCCTCCTTCCTTACCTAAATTTTTTCTCTTTTGGGATCACTCTCCTCTTCACCGGCTCCTTAAAGAATAAAAAAAAA
>NW_027549233.1:0-1008 GCF_008692635.1 Crocuta crocuta
CTGCTGTTCCTCTCCATCGACTCTCTGATACCCGATGGCTTCAGCCTCACCCTGGCCAGCGGACACCCTTCGCCACCCTGCACAATGGGTGCCCCTGCCCCTTTGTCCCAGGGAGCCAGGAGTGTTGAGCTCTTCTCACAGCCTTGCCCTCAGTCTCTCAGGATGCAGCCAGTTGGCAGAATGGATTCAGGACAGGCCCTTCTCCCGAGCTGCTGTGGTAGAACAAAACCATGACCTGCACCCGGGCTTTGGAGCCCTGGCCCCCACTGTCCCCTTTTGCCTGTGGGACATGCCCAAGGGAGAGGATCACGGTCACGTGACCGTGAGTGTGGGCATCTGTGGTGTGGGCGCTGAACAGCAGCAGGGATGCTTTTCTAAGAGGGAGGGGGATGCGGGCATGTATACACCTCCCTCACCCTCGTCCTCCCTGATGACCCTGTACCTGCAGTCCTTCACCCGGTCCCGATGCAGCTGGCCATCCGGTGGGCAGGGGCGAGCCCACCGACCCTGTGAGTCCCGGAACCCTCCTGCCTATGGAATAAACCAGACTCTTCAAAATCAGACTCACACCAGGCGTAGGCAGCTTTTGCAAGAGAGCCTCAAGGGAGGCTGTGTCTACACGAGTTCTTTCTGTTTGGGGGACAAGTCTAGGACTTTATCAGTGCCCCTCTCCCAAATAAGCCTCCTATTGCTGTTTCTGTTTGGTTTTTTTACCTTCCAAGGTCAGGGCACTTAGTGCCATGATTTCCCCCCTCCCTCCTTCCAGCAAACCCCTCTGCCCCGCGCTACTCATAAAGGGCTGAGGCAGGGGTGGGTGCACGGTCCGGGGTTAGGTTTTCAGCCCTAGAGAAGGGGCTTGTCCACTCTGGGTGGGGATTGGGACTGAGCAAGTGCTGCCGCCGGGGACATACTCAGGGTCCCTTAGGGCTGCTCAGTCTGACTAGCCTGAGCCCCATGTGGGCGGAATTCCCTAAGAACGTGGTCCCAGTGTGAGGGTGCAGGAGGGAC
>NW_027549234.1:0-1008 GCF_008692635.1 Crocuta crocuta
CCCTGCTGTAGTATTTCTCAACGATCTATAAACTTAGTTATCATTGTGCCAGTCTATGTTCCCATGAACACAATGAGACCAAAGCATCCAGATAAAAATCAGGTAACAGGTTTTGCCTTCTCCCCAGATATCACAGATATTGAAATACCCTGGTCACTGCACAGCACCTTGTGAACAGTCCACACCACATTCCCCATTACTCAGTTTCCTCAGATTTAGTATCTGTTGTTTTCATTCATGCTCTTACTTCTGCTACTTTGGTTTGATGAATAAATTTCTGAGGGACTAGGGAATAATTGAAGCTGAAAGCACTTTTATCATCTAGTCAAAATTTTCTTTAGCAGGGTACTTAGTCTTCAAACAAATATATGAAGTCTCAACATGTTCTATTTTCCTAGCTTTTGAAGTCACTGGGTTCCCTCTCCTCACCCAGCATGCTCCTCGCCACCCACTCCCTGAAACTTCCTGGTACACTTCTCAGGAACTCTTAGGGTTTTACAGTGGCAGGATTTGAAAACCACTGAACTAATCTAGCTCCCTACAGTGCATGGGTCAGGGAACCAAGGTCCAGTGAGAACATGCTGAAGGTCACACAGTCTGTTAATGGCAGACAGGACCTGATCCAAGGTTCCATTCTTCCAAGTTTTCAAAATGTGCCCCAAAGTAGTGCCTAGGAGTCTCCATGGGAGTCTGAGGGATGGGCAGTAGGGGGCGCTCCAATTATCACCACTTCAACCAGTGCACCTGGGCTTTATAAGTTTTAATTATTTAATGTTGTTTGAAGGAAGGGTTCAGCAATTAGAAACTGGCTTGAGAGGCACCCCACATGCCCAATGTCATTATCCGAAGTCCTCTGCTTGGGAAAAGTCAAAGTAGTAATAATAATAATGTGACTGCTAAGTATCTATCTATCTATCTATCTGTATCTATATATATATCTGAAACATATATACCATTTATATATGTTTATACATATGTGTCTATACAAACACATATACATATATATTC
>NW_027549235.1:0-1008 GCF_008692635.1 Crocuta crocuta
GTTCAAAGAGATACATGCAGCCCTATGTTTACAGCAGCATCAGCCCACGTGTCCATCAACAGATGAACGGGTAGAGAAGATGTAGTGTATGTGTGTATATATATGGAAAAAAAAAAAAAAGAGAGAGAGAGAGAGAGGGAAAAATCAATAAACTGCCTCTGAACTACAGAGAACAAACTGATGATTACCAGAGGGGAGGTCAAGTGGGGGAGGTATGAAATAGGTGACGAGCACTGAGTAATGAACAGAATTAGTGAATCACTAAGTTGTACACCTGAAACGAATTTAACACTGTATGTTAACCAGAATTAAAATTAAACTTTAAAAACACTCTTTAAAACCAAATAAAAATGGGTAAAAGACTGTAACAAACACGTCACCTTGAGAAGGAAGGAGAGACAGGTAGGCTATCTTTTTAAACCATTCTTTTTAAAGAAGCAAAAACAATCAAAACACTCACCAATGAAAGGAAAGGCCTACAGCTGCATGATTTCATAGTCATCAGGAAAAAGCAAATTAGACAATAATGGGATTCTATACACTCAACAAAATGGCTCAAATGACAAATACCGATGGTAGCAGGTGGAGAAGTACCAAGCAGGGAAAAGTGAAACTCGTGTACTATGCTGACTGTTAGTGGATATGGTTACTTTGCAAACCTGGCTGGCAATGCCCATAACCAAGTATGTATCCAACAGAGGTGAGTGCATCCGCCCATCAAAAGGCAGACACAAGAACGTTCCTAACTGCCTTATTATTCATATCCCAAGTCTAAAAACCACCCAAACACACTATTTATTCAGTAGCATTCTACCTATAATGAGAAGTACAAGAAACCGGACACAACAGTTCACACTGTGATTAGGAGGTTCAAGAGGAGGCAGAACTGGGGCGCCTGGGGGGCTCAGTCGGTTAAGAGTCCAATTTCGGCTCAGATCATGATCTAGTTGGTGGATTTGATCTCCACGTTAGGCTCTGTGCTGACAGCTCAGAGCCTGAAGCCTGCTT
>NW_027549236.1:0-1008 GCF_008692635.1 Crocuta crocuta
TTTAGTAAGTACAGTGACACTTAACTGATCCATCTCAAGGTCACCTACCCGGCCACTTAGTTTTAAACCGCTCCCCAACTGGCAGTCTGCAGACCATATGGGCCCATAAATGCGTTCTATTTGGCTAAAATGGTGTTTTGGGGCTTGTTTTTTCAATGAGCTGCTGGCTAATTTCACATAAAGGGTGAAATTTCTAGCTTTTCTTGGGGGCAGGGAGAGAAAAACCACAAGACCCATTAGGTCTAGGCCACATTCCAAGGCAGTCAAAGTGGAGAAGCAGCAGCCGCCTGCCTGCGGAAGAAACATGTCCCTCCCGCACACACCCACCCTCCCCGCCCCAGCTAGCCGTGGCCCCCAGGGTCTCCCTGGGCCAGCCTGCTCACGGTATCTACCTGGCTCCTAACAGCATCTAAGTTTGTGACCTCAGATTAAAACAAACATCATGCTCAACACTAAGCAAAAGGCACCCACAATCAGTTTCTCTACAACAGAGAAAAACAAGAATAATTCTGTCTGCCATTCCCTGCCTGCCTGCTACAAATGCTAGGAGGCATTCCCCTAAGAAGCTTAATATTCAAATTCTTGGCTCACTGTATTTAGACAGCAACTTACAAAAGGAATGAGGTCAAATTTACTCAAAGCCGCAAAAGTCTGACAGCTAAGCATATGCGAGAGAAAAAAACTACAAAAAGCTGAAAGGAAATGCAAAACACAGAAATCTGGGGCCCTGGCAATTAGGGCTAGCCTCGGTGACAGTCACCGAGGGCTGCTGTCCCAGTGCAAGTGGGAAGACGGGAGGAGCCTCAGTGTCGGATTCAAATTCTGTCACCTCCACTTCTGTAACCCAAGCTCTGTGCTCCTAACTTACAAAGCAGGGATGGTAACATTTATGTCAAAGGGCTACTGTGAGGAGTCAATGAATAAAAACACCCAATATTTGGCCCAGTCTTCGGCTTACAGGGGATGATACTGTAACAAGGAGCCATCAACACCGTGTAAAACAGATTC
>NW_027549237.1:0-1009 GCF_008692635.1 Crocuta crocuta
TTTTTTTTTTTTATCAACTTCACGTTATTTGTCTATTTGTGTGTTTGCACGCGGTCGTGTTGTCAGGGTCTTGGTGCTGAGCAGGGTCTGTCCACAGCCTCCACCCCCCCCACCCCCATTCCTAACCTTGGGATTTCTAGATGCCTCCAACTGCTGTATAAACAGAAAACGTGAATTCCTTCATTGGGTCAAGTTGTCTCGCTAGTGTTGAATGTGCTGTTGTTGCCAGAGGTGGCTTCCAAGCATAAGGCCATTTCCCTCATTATTCACACATCCGGCTGTAATTCTCTGTGTAATTAAATTCGTACTTACACAAAAAGTGTGAGATGCAGAGATTAGCACAGACACTTGTTCTTTAGAATTTGACCCATATTTCACATTCCCCCCGGATTAGTCATTTGGTCATTTCCTAATCAGTTTACTGGAGCACGAAATATTTGCATCCGTGTTCTCTCCGCATTCTTACATCACAGCCTCGGTTCGATCACGACTTTACGTTCTGTAACCCCAGGGCTGACCCACGTTGGACCCATACCGGGAGGTGGTGTGGAGCCTGGTGGGACACCCCTGGGACCCCGGCCCCTCCTCGTCTCCTTTCCTGCCAGTTTGGGGTCCTGCCCAGCTGTTGGGTGAAAGGGCAGCAACAGTTCACGTCGGGCAAGAAGAAATGACATAAAGACAGCTCAGGGATGGTTTTATGTATCCCAGACTGAGAGAGAATGTCTGCCGCCCCACTGGTTTGTGATGGGGACTGTCAAATTAATAGACTATTTTTTAGAGCAGCTTTGGGCTTCTAGACAAATGAGTGGAAAGTACAGAGGGTTTCCAAATCCTCCCTCACCCCCTACACCATTGATTACCCTTATTACTATCATCATGTGTCAGTGTGGACATTTGTCCTACTTGAAGAGCAAATGTTACACATTATGATTAAAGTCCATAGTGTACCTTAGGGTTCACTCTCCGTACATTCTCTGGGTTTTGACATGCATATAATGACACGTACCCA
>NW_027549238.1:0-1000 GCF_008692635.1 Crocuta crocuta
AGCTCAGAGCCTGGAGCCTGCCTCAGATTCTGTGTTTCCCTCTCTATGCCCCTCCCTGGCTCATGCTCGTCTCTGTCTCTCAAAAGTAAATAAACATTAAAAAAATGTTTTTAATAAATATTTGGTGCCAGAGAGCTCAAAATGATAAACTCTGAAAGACCCTGGAGTGCAGATTTTCTGTCTCGATAATTAGGAAATATGTGCTAACCAACATATCAGAGTAGATTATTAAGATAGAATTTAGAAATATTAACAATTACATGTAATAATAGACCTGAATTGATGCTTACTTTCATCATCACTCCTATTATATTTTTTATTTCTTTGTGAATAAATTCATTCTCAGTGAAAATTTTATTGTGGAAGCTGAGAGAATAAGAATATTAGAATAATTTATTTCAAATTAAATTAACTAAATACAAATAGGGACAACAGAAGAACGCAGCAAGCACTGGCTGTTAAATCAAAAGAAATAGTCAAACATTATTTTAATTATCATATATTGATTGTGATATGATCCATTATCAATGACTAAATAAGAAATTAAACCTATATTTGCAAAGAATTTTGTGTTAAAACATCTATAAAAAGGCAGCAACTGTATACTCATCTCTGGGTTGCCTTTCTTCTTCCTAACAATGATCAACAACTCTTTGGGGACATGCTCTCAGGAATTTTAAACTCCTTTTGAAGTATTTCAAGACAGAGAGTTCAATAGAAATACTGTTCCTCTTTGACCTCTCTGAACAGAGCTAGTTTGTTTTTGTTTTTGTTTTGCCTATAGTTACTGATCTTTACAATTGATCACAAGTGGTTCTCGAATTCTGTCAGTTTTAGGTAACAATTTGCACGGGTACAATAATGTGCATTTGATTATCATTTTATTTCTATGACAAATATAAGTAGCTTGATGTCCTAAATAAAGAAAAAAATAAAACAAAATATGAGGTGTGACAGGCAAATGCATTTATACACACACACACACACACACACACACACA
>NW_027549239.1:0-1010 GCF_008692635.1 Crocuta crocuta
ACACACACACACACACACACAGCTCACTCACACGACTTTGGTGTTCTGCATGCTCTGTAGTTTCCATGTACTCATATAATTAACCCATGCAAATATAAACACCTTAACTGAGCTTGCCTTATTCGGTATGGACATGAAGTTCTTTTATATTACAAAAAAATATATATAAGAAATCTTGGATTCTTTGCCATTTTCATTTATAAACATACCTAATTTGTGTCCTGGGAATGATATTTTAACCTAGCTGGTCTATTTTTCTCTTTCTATAAAAGGAGACTAACAGAATTGATCTATGAGAAGAGTATGATGAGGACTAACTGGGAAATAAGTGAGACCCTGGTTACTACTGGGCTTAGAACATGGCAAACATTCAGTGAGTGTTCAATGATCAAAATGTAAGTACCTTGCAGAAACTTGTTTGCATTCCATTGATACGCATTTGCTGAGTGTGCCTAGCCTGTAACAGTCTCTGAGCTAGATACTAGGGATGGTGAAATAAATGGCATGATTCCTGCTCTCAAAACAATTCCCCTCTTGACTGGCTCAGTTTAAAAAGAATATATGGATGTGTATTTATGTATGTATACAGATGAACTAGGGAGAGATTTGGGATATATTTTTAAGTTGCAATATTCCCAATTCTGCCCCAATGATACTAAGAACTAATATAAACTGAGAAGTCAGGAAGGGGAAAAAATTAGAAGGTAATACTGCTTGCTTTTGATTAAAATTGTTCCACTAAGGAATTGTCTATTATTGTTTGCCACAAACTGCCGGCTATTAGACATCACAAGTCAACATACATCTCCTCTATTGCTCTGTTCACCCTGCTTCACCCCATTCCAATGGCTACTAGGAATAACATCAAAGAATCTTCTTCCTAGTGGACCATGAAATTGAAGCTCAGCAAACTGAAGCAGCCAGTGGGTCTCTTCACTGGGTAAAGCCCAATCTGTGAAGTCAGAAAAGAAAGCAGTGGGAAAAAGAAATGTCTCTAGGAAAATGTGGAA
>NW_027549240.1:0-1005 GCF_008692635.1 Crocuta crocuta
GTCTCCCTCTCTCTCTGACCCTCCCCTGCTCATGCTGCCTCTTTCAGAAATAAATAAAAAAAATAAAAAAAAAGAGATTTGTAAAATATATGTAATATAACACAATGCCACTCTTCTATTTTTTGCTTATTATTAAATGAAAATATTTTAAAATTTCTACTGTAAGAAAAGTGTATAGATACAAGCCATATAGACTAAAGCTCTTTGAATTCCTCAATTTTTAAGAGTTTTAAGGGGTCCTAAATCTAAACATTTGAGAGTTGTCATAGTGAAAAGGGAAATTTAGTTCTGCAACGGCCTGACTCAAAAGGAGTAAATCTAGGTTTTATGCATGTGTAAGAGGTACATTGATCAATTACAGAGACTATTAAAAAACCAGTAGAGAGGGTTTGGTAAAAACTTCAGTTATCTGTTGATTCTAAGCAGTGAAATGAACAATTAAAAGTGTTTTCTAAAGGGCAAACAATAAGTTTTCCTATATAACCAATATCAATTTAAATGTTAGAAAGTGGGCCTTTTTGTTGTATTTTGTCATTTTATTAAGTTTTATAAAATTTATAATAAACCTGTGATTGTGTTTTTGCTTCTTCTTGAGAGCTGTCTTTTGGGGTCAGAAGTTTGGAACATAAAACAAACTGATCCAAGTGATTTATTTTATTTTATTGTTGTTTTTTTTAATGTTTATTTTGGAGAGGGAGAGTGAGTGTGAGCAGGGGAGAGGCAAAGAGACAGGGAGACACAGACCTGAAGCAGGCTCTAGGCTTTGAGCTGTCCCCACAGAGCATGACATGGGGCTTGAACTTATGAACCGAGTGATCACGACCTGAGCTGAAGTCAGATGTTTAATCGACGGAGCCACTCAGGTGCCTGGATCCAAGTGATTTTTTAAATTGACTTAGTATTTTTAAGAAACTGTTAGATTTAGGGGCGCCCGGGTGGCTCAGTCGGTTAAGCGTCCGACTTCTGCTTAGGTCATCATCTCACGGTTCGTGGGTTTGAGCGCCG
>NW_027549241.1:0-1010 GCF_008692635.1 Crocuta crocuta
TCTCTGCCCTGCCCCCACTCGTGCTCTGTCTCTGTCTCAAAAATAAACTATTAAAAAAAATTAAAATACCAAAAGAAAAAAGACCCTTGTTCACCTAGAATTGTATAACCAACAATATCTTTCAGTAATGAAGGCGAGATCATGACTTTTTTTTAGATAAACAAAAGTTGAGAGAACTTATTACCAGTAGACTTTAAAAGAAATGTTAAAGGAATTTCTTTAGGCAGAAAGAAAACAGCATTAGATGGAAACTTTTATTTACAAAAATGAAAAAAGAAAAACCCAGAATACTTAAAAGGAGCAACATGTAACATAAATACATTTTCTTTCTCATCTTTTAATTCTTTTAAAAAATAAGATGGTTTAAGTCAAAACAATAATGTATGGTGGGGTTGATAACATATAAAACATACGACAGTACAAAGAATAAGAATGTTCACAAGTTATTTGAAGGTGGACAGTGTTGTTAGGTATGCATAGTGTAAATGCTACAGTAAGAACTAAATAATAAATAACAAATAAATAAATGGTGGTTTTGAATTAAAGAGAATCAAACCTGGGAAACATAGTGTTGCAACTATAACCCAGCATGGTAGGAAGAATACAGGAAGGACATGACGTCAGAGCAGTTCCTCACTGCACAGGAAGACTCTCGAATCCTGGCCTGGACTGGGGGAGGAGCTTGGCGGAAACAGAGAAAGATGAACAAGAAAGTATCGGGCCTGATCCCTGAATCTCCGTTCTCCAAAGGAGATGGGTGGAAACACCTAAATAGATATGGGGATCTGAAAGCCAAAGGGGCTTAATGTCTTATATCCTGCCCTGGGCAGCTGGGTGGGGCATTCCATCATTGTGCATGCCAATATGAGGCACCCAGTATTAGGGTAGAAATGAAAACCACATGGCCTTTTAAGTCCATGAGGATCTGAGACAGCACTACCGTCTTAACGCTGTCATTGCCCAACCAATAGTCTTTCCTGCATCCCAGGGGATGAAGACATTTCCATGGA
>NW_027549242.1:0-1010 GCF_008692635.1 Crocuta crocuta
TGACCTGAGCCGAAGTCAGATGCTTAACCGACTGAGCTGCCCAGGTGCCCTCTTTTATGTCTTTCTGTCTAGACAACATAGGGCTTCCGCTTCTTGTGTTAGAAACTGCGTCCCCGCCCCTAAATGTTTGGTTGCAGGGGAGGCAATACTAGGTGAAGGAGAGCTGGACTCAAGGTTGACTTTGGCCGGAGGCTATTTAGACTGAACCCGCCCTTAGAACGGAAGCGTTCCACGTGGTGTGACCCAGCCCAAGTGACTCTCATGATCTACCTTGGGATTTGGCACCAAAGCCTTAGTTAATAACACAACACTGTTTTGCTTTCCATTCGTCTGGCATCGTTCTCTGATGACACCTCTTTGGAAGGAGGTGACTGTCAGGATTTGGTACTTCTGGTTCCCTTGTCCAGAATGCCTTCTAAATTTACCCCTCATTCTACCCAAATTTTCAAGGGAAGCATCCAGTAGTTGGAGGGAAGAGGGAAGCCACATTTATTGGAAGACTCACCTCTTCTGAAAACCCTGCAATAATCCTGTAAGAGGCATTTTGGCCCCTTTTTACAGAGGTGGGATCTAAGAGATTAGTGACCTTCCTTTCTTGGAAGGTAAGTAATGGAGGAGGAGGGACCACGCCCAGGTCTGGGCATCCTAAATACATATTCCTCCTTGGATGTTACCCATTTTCTTGAGGTTACTTAAGTCCTGACACCCCATAGAACATAAAGGGAGATGAACAAAGGGATAGGCTTGTGAGGCACCCAAAATACCTCCTCAGCTGTTACAGCATCTTCGGCAAGGAATTGTGCCCAGGACCTAACTCACCAGTGTCTGAAAGTCGGATTAAACCAAACCACAAACTGACTCATGAGCTCTGGCCCTCGAGGAAGTTTTGCGAGGGCGGAACAATGAGAGTATTTTGGGTTTTTGTCGGGTGTTGTACCTTATACCACATTGTCACCTGGTATTGACACAATGTTTTCTTGTCCTGCATTGGGCAACATGTTGGCCATGGA
>NW_027549243.1:0-1008 GCF_008692635.1 Crocuta crocuta
GAGCCTGCTTTGGATTCTGTGTCTCTCTCTCTCTGCCCCTCCCCCCTGCCTGTGCTCTGTCTCTCTCTGTCTCGAAAAAATAAACGTTGAGAAAAATTTTAAAATCATAAAAAATAAAACATTAAAAAAAGAGTAGCTTTTAAAAAAAAACAATGAATCTCTCACTGTTTCATGTCTGTGATTGCATTTCCTAGAGGAGTTTTGATAAATCTGTGTTTTGAAGGCAGTGGGTGAGAATGAGGTTGAGTTTAAGCCATTCCGTTGACCACAGACATGGTCTTGGGTGAGTCTCTGGGCTTTGGCTTCTGGATCAGGGACACTTCAGAGTAATTCGAGCCCGGCAGGACCATGCCAAGGTCCTGTGCGATGCCGCAGCACATGATGAAGGGTTAGCTGCGCTGCCCCAGCGAGGGTCTGAGAATTTATGATGGGGTTTGCAATGGATGAATATTAGCCAGAAGTGATAAACTCTCATACACTAGACAGACGTGGTTATTTCACCCATTTTACTTTTTCACTTTTTTGAGCCCAACACACACACTAATGGAAAAGCCGAGGTGATCCACCCCTTCAGCCCTGACTGCTCCTGAGCCAGCTTTCAGGGCCCTCAGCTAGACGGTCGAACATCCATCCCTGAGGATGACCGCGTCCTGGTGGGATCTGGTCCTTCCAGAAGCCTCATCGCACGCAAGCTGTGCCTGGACCGAGAGGAGAGGACTATGGCCACAAACCGACTTCCGGGGGGACTTTGTCCCAAGTGAGCAGGGCCCCTTGAGCTCCAGCCTCGGGCCCGGTTGCTGAAAAGAGCTGTTCTTGTTTGCCACATGACACTACGTGCAAATGGATTAAAAATAAAAAGTTTAAGAGTTCAGGGCCAGGTGGCGAGAAATGCCTGCTGGGTACTCAGCAAATCGTTTTTTCATGGAATAAGTTGTTTATGCTTTATTTCCAAGAATACGTTGTGAAACTGCTGTGTAAATGTGTGAACAGTGAACTGAAAAGCTCTGC
>NW_027549244.1:0-1011 GCF_008692635.1 Crocuta crocuta
AGTAGAGAAGTGACAAACTACTTAAGGCTAAAAAGAGGATATGTGGTCTATACAAAAAAATATAATAAATTTTGAAGTCTCTTGCCTTTTTACATGTTGGTCAAGTATTTTCTTATAAAATATTTTGTGTATTTATAGTAAATACATATTTTATGTATTACATAAATCCACTCGTAAGCATTCTTTATGAGGACATAGTATTTCTGTTGGAGAAAATGGAAAGCACTTACACTTTGGTGTGTTATTTCTGGATCTGATCTAATAACTTGAGTCTAACACTCATTTTTAAACCCTGTGGTGGGTGAGATAGGAGCTCCCCATTTTTACAAATCAAATCAGCCCAAATAAAATAGACTAAAATCAGTAAGACACACACAAAAAAATCATGGTAAGTCCTGCACTTGACCTTCTTAAAGTTGTAGATAGTTGCACTTCCCATATATGACAGGTTTACTTTTTGTGAAACATAAGGGTATTTGGGAAATAAGAAAAAAGTACCTTTCCTTTAACATTCCTGTCTGTGTAACTACTGAACGATACCCGGAACGGCTAATGAATACCGTTGCTGTTTTAACAGCACTGTGTATTCAGCTATACTTTCTTGGCCTGGATTAAAGCAGTTGGGGACAGGAGAGTCTTCCCTCAATAGAGATCTAATTTATAGAAGCAAAAAGTAGATCCTAACAGACTCAGTGTCCGGTTATCCTTTTTGCCAAGTACAATTTCCTTGCCACTAGGATGCCTTCAGAATCTAGCAGAAGTTTCTCAAAAGAGCTTAAAGAAATTTTAAGGAGCGAGATATCAGCGGGAAAAACGCAGGACATAACCACGGCCTGTACGCACAGGAAAACGAATCCCCCTGGGAGCAAAGTGACCCCTGCAAAGGCAAGGGAAGGGCCGGCGGCCGTGGGTCACGACCAACCGCAACACCCCGTCGTACATAAAGCCGCTCCGTGACACTCCTCCTGTCACCTGCCAGCTCCCCACATCCACACCACACGACGTCTTGAG
>NW_027549245.1:0-1012 GCF_008692635.1 Crocuta crocuta
TTTCCTTTCTTAAGAGCAGTTCTCTCCTTTCCTCTTAAGAAAAGCACAGAAAAGTCTGTTAGTACAGACTCTCTGGCATGGAGTTAGGGGCTCCTGGTCTGAGCTTTCCCAGGCCCATTTCTAGTTTTAAATACAGTGTGCCTAAGTTGATCTTACCCCCGGGCATTGGTGTTGCCTGGGGTGCTGCTGATTGCATCTGGTTCTTGCGGAAGGTATCCTGACGTTCATGGAAATCACTGGTGCCCACCACATATTCCATTTGCGTGGATCTTACATTCTGTTGCTTTCTCATCCTTACCCCAGGCCCTCTTGTGGTTCACTGGCTCTGTCAGCGGCACCTCTTTGTATCCTTTGGGGGGAAATTAGGGAGGCCTCAGATGCTTCCTCTGTGCCACGCTAGAAGGTGTGCTGCTGAACTTCCTCCACCTTCCTTTGCCCTTTCTCATCACTTGTCACAAGGTCTCCATAAGACTTCCAGCCAGAAGGTAAAACACAAGCCTCCCTCTGCTTTTAACTTCCCCTCAAAGCTCTGATTTCTGTGGGGATTTCTGCCTTCTGTATCTTCCTTTCTTCTCATCTATACTTCTCAAGAGAGTGGCTTCTGCTCCCACCCTGTTACTGAGACTACTTTCATAAGGTCATGAGAAACCTAATTGCCCAAATTTTTTTAGTATTTTCAGTATTTTCTCACTGGACCTTTCTGCTTTGTTTAACACCCTGATCCCTTTATTTTCCAAACTCCGTGCTTTGCTGGTTCCACTCAGAACTTTTTGCCTGTTTCCTATTTTGTTTTCCCTTTCACTGCTGGTGTTAATGAGAATTTTGTCCTTGAATTGTTTCACCTCTTATTATGGCTAAGTCCAGGGAAAGGGGACGTTCTCCCTGGGTGATTGCTTTTATTTTTTATTCCCACGTTAAACTACATTCTTTATATTGCTGCTAAACAAAAAAAAATACTGAATCAAAAGAGTAGTTCTTCAGTTCAGAACATTCCTCTAAACTTTAGACTCAT
>NW_027549246.1:0-1008 GCF_008692635.1 Crocuta crocuta
AAGTCCACAGGCCTCAGGCAAAGGACCTGACCCAGGGCCCTAGTGCCGGCTCTTCAGCCCCACTGGAGAGCCCTTCTGTGGCCGCCGCTCCAAGGGCTGAGCGGGGCTGCCCCCAGCACTTCCCAGCATACGGGGGGAGGCCCAAGGGAGAGGTAAAGGGCAGCGGTCACCCCTTCGCCTCTGGCCCTCCGCAGGCCACACAGGACGTAGCCGAGGAAAAGCGCCATGTGCCTGGAGAATGCTCCCACCCAGAGCGTGGTGTGGAGCTTCTGGAGAGCGCGGAGACTGGCGGCGATGGTGACCACTCGTCAGGAAGAGCGGCTGCCCAGGTCCCCTCGCTGGGGACCACCAGGCTAGAGGGGGTCCCGGCCTCCAGGGGGAGCTGCTGGCCTGCGGCCACCAGCCTGTGCTCGGGGCCCCGGCAAACTGGCCCCGGAGGAGGTGTGAACACCTCTTGCTTCCCCTCTAGCCGGCATGTCCAGGGAAGTCTGGGTAAAAGGCTGGCCCCCGAATGTCTTCTCAGGGCCAGTGGGCACTGGAGACCCACAGAGCTTCCGGAAGCAGGGCCCTGATGTTGGGCCTCCTGGGACGAGCAGCTGGGCGGGAGGGCCCGGTCTGCCCTTGCTGGGAAGGGGCTCCATACCTTGGCACAGCTGCATGGCCTGCGGGGACCCTCAGGGTCTGTGGGATGGGGAGGCAGAGGGCCGGGGGCTGGGTATCCAGTGGCACCTGCAGGGAGAAGGGGGAGTTAAGCCCCAGCAGGAGGCCAGGAGACACCTGTGTGGCCACAAGCTGCAGACCTGTCCCCCCAGGAACTAACGCTGGTCTGAGATACTTAGGTGCGCTGGCCCTGCCAGGTGGGGGGAGGGGATCCCCAGGAGGGGCCTCTGGAACCTTCCAAGGGCAGGCACCAGTGAGCAGAGCCTATCATCGCGGTGGACAAGTTGAGCAGTGGAAATGCTCGGCCTTGGGGCGCCTGGGTGGCTTAGTCGGTTAAGCGTCCAACTT
>NW_027549247.1:0-1013 GCF_008692635.1 Crocuta crocuta
TCCCCAGTCGCTTCACACCTGATTGCCCAGACAGCTCCCACCTGGACCTTCACGTGGCCGCCCTGCAGCCAGATGACTCTGCCGTGTATCTCTGTGCCAGCAGCAAGGACACAGCCCCGCACAGACAGCTGCTCCCTGTGCACAAACCTCCCGGGTGCAGCCAGGGAGCCGTGGGGGCGACCACGGCTCAGCTCAGCGTCTCCCGCGGGGCCCCAGACAGCAATCCCAGACCATGACGCTGTCAGTCGGCCGGGTGCAGCGATGCCCCGGTCCCTGCACAGACGCCCACAGCCTGTGGCCGGCTCTGCCCGGGTGCCCCCATGCCTGCCGCTGAGGGCAGGGCAGGAACGGTCCACCCGAGGTCCCTCCAGGAGCTTCCGATCGGCACGTGGCCCCGGGGAAGCTCTCATGAGAGCGTCCCTCTCTGGCCACAGAGGCGCTGCCCAGCCTCCTGCCCACAGGTGCCTTTCTCCGATGTTCTTTCCACCCAGGTGAGACCCTGGACCTCAGCCCCGGTCCCAGCCCCAAACACGCTCAGCCCTTTTCCAGAACGCCTGCTTGCCTCCCCACGGGGCCCTGTCGGTTCCCACCACTGAAGACAGGGGCTCCCTTGTGAGGTTCGGGTCGCTGTCCTCTAGGTCACTCTCTGCTGCACATCTGGGGACTCACCTCTGGACGGGCTTCTCTTCCTCTCAGGCTCTGACAACTTTAAGGCGTGATTCTTTTTCCTTCTGTCTCTTGGATTCTAATTCTTCAGGTCCTCACATCCTGCGTACCAGCCACTGATGGCCCTGGATTGTTGCTCACCATAGGCAGGAAGGGGTGAAGGCCCCCGGACATTTCAGAGCAGGACCGTATACTCAGGGCCGTCTGTGCTGAACCCCATATTTTCTGGCATTGCCCCCCCACCCTGCACACACCATCAGACCTCAAAGGCCGAGTGGAGTCCTGTGTCCTGAGGAGTCTGATGTGTGCACTGACACACAGCCTCCCTCCTCTCTCCTGTAGGGGGC
>NW_027549248.1:0-1015 GCF_008692635.1 Crocuta crocuta
ACACAGGGACACCGAGACCCAGGAGACAAGGGCTGTCTCTAAGGACACCCAGCAAAGTGAAATGGATCCAAATGTGAGTTAAAAGGATATTTAACCTGGCAGTTTGAGGGAGAGCCTGTCAAGCAAGGAAAAGCCAAGGCAATTTATTTTTAAGACCAGAGAGAGAGGGGGAAACGTTAGCTTTGAGAAGAAACACTATGAAAGTGATTTCCCAGACAAGGGCGGAGGTGGGGTGGTGTGATGGAGAGAAAAAGTAGGCAAGACCCAGCTCATCTAAATTTAATTTTGATCAGTTTGAATGGGCTGAGATCTGCGCCTACGCCTCTCGGTGTTAATATCGTTGGGTGTCGGCGTCCAAGCCCCGAGTTAAAGTAAACTCCTGCCAGGCAGGCACTGCTCGCCCGAGCCGCTCTACAGAGATCCTTTTTCTTTGGGTTAAAAAAGAAGAAGAAGAAGAAAAAGAAAACACAAAAAACCCACAAAAAAACACAACACACAGTTAACCACCTGTCAGGGCTGAGGATACAATGAGGCTCCTCGAAAAAGAGCTTTTCATGCATGCGTAATATATTTGTTCAGCTATTCACTTAATGAAGCTGATAAATGTGATGCAAGACAATAGTCAAGTTAATCTATTTAGTAAAATGTTTTGAGACTTTCAGGCTACGTTAAGGAGGGGAGCGTTCGGCGACATTTTCATTTAAATGCGCTCATCTCCCCTCTTAGGCTGCACAGGGGGGTTCAGGCAATCTATGTGAATATAATTTCTTATAAATGTGTCTTTAATGGGTTTAATTCACCCTTGCCAGCTGTTTTGGGGGCTATTTTGTAAGAGCAAAACAAACGTTTCAGGCTTGGAAAGCTAGTTAAAATTAGTTTCGGTCAGCGAGGCCAAGCTATATTTCCTGCAAACCATCTGCTTGATTGGCACAATAGAAGGATTTTCAAGGAAAAAAAAGGGGGGGGGAGTGAGTGTGAAAGGAATGAGGAGTGGGGGGAGGCGATAGAAAGGGCT
>NW_027549249.1:0-1013 GCF_008692635.1 Crocuta crocuta
TGAGAAGGTGAATTTGAAGTTAAAATCCTTCCTACAAAGCAAATTCCATGCCAGATGTCTTTACTGGTCAGTACTACTTCACACTTAAGGAAGAAATCATACCAATTATACAAAAACTCTTCTAAGAAAAAGAGGAAGAGAGAACATCTCCCAGATCCATCTATATGGAGAACATTCTTATTTTGATTCCCAAGTCTGACAAATACATTATAAGAAAAGAAAAGTACAGACTAACATCTCTAATGAACAAAGATACACAAATTCTTTTTAAAAATCTAAGGCAAATTAAAAACTTCTAAAACAAAATTGTAGCCAACTGAATTCAATGATATACAAAACAAATAATACATCATGACAAGTGCAATAAAGCAAGAAAAAAGATATAAAGTGCATAAATATTGGAAAGGAAGAAATATAATTGTCTGAATTTTTAGACAGCATGTCTACAAAGAAAATTCGAAAGAATCCCCCAAAAGTTATTAGACCTAATACATGAATTTAATACGTTCTCAGGATACAGGATCAATATACGAAAATCAATTATATTTCTATAAATTAGTAAGAAACAGCTGGAAATTGAAATAAAAATATACCATCAAAAATAGTACAAACACCATGAAGAACTTAGGTATGAACATAATAAAAATTGTGCACAAGCTAAAATCAATAACAAAACTAACAAATAAGAAAATAAACTGATAAAATGGATATATTGATAAAACACTAACAAAATAAAAGAAGTCTTAAGTAAATGGAGAAATACAGTGTGGTTATAGGTTAAAAGATTCACTACTTTAAAATGTCCCCTCTCTGTAAACTGACCTCTAGATTCAATGTAATTCCAGTTAAGATTCTAGCAAGACTTTTTGGTAGATATTCACAAAATGATTCTAAATTTTACATGGAAAAACAAAGAAACTAGAATAACCAAGACAATTTGGAAAATGACCGAGTTGGAAGACTTATACTACCTGATATATATATAAGTATATATGCTTATATATACCTGATAT
>NW_027549250.1:0-1015 GCF_008692635.1 Crocuta crocuta
GCCAAGCCAAGCTCTGGCCTGAGCATCAGTTACTGACAATGTGAGAATCCGAGGGCACAGCAGAAACGAGGCCACGGTGCTCCCCACGGAGGCCTCGCTTCTGTGAGGCTGCGGGAGGGCGAGCTGGTGTGTGAGCCGCGCAGCAGGTCAGGACGCGGTGGAGATTCTGGGGGCCGTATTGAGGGGTGACCCTGCCGCCTGCCACGGTCACACAGTCACCGGGCCTGGGAACCTGGCGGTATGCACATCCCGGGGGGCCTCCATGGCTGAGGCCCTGGGGCTGTGGCCGGTCACGTCTTGGGCAGTGACGCCCAGGGCAGTCCTGATCCTTGGCCTCCGACCCGTGGGCTGGGCTCAGGCCTGGTGCCAGCAGCACCCCTAGTTTTCTCTCCTGGCCCCGCCTGTCCTAAGCCAGCACCGGAGCCTTCCACCAGCCCTGCTCTCCCAGCCTCAGTTTCCCTACCTTGAACATGAGGGAGTTGGACACCGAAGTCCCATTGTCTTTTAAAGTTTGTGTTCTGTCCTAACAACACAGGGTCCCAGTGGCCCTCCCTCCCTGTCCCGGCCCCCGGGGGCCACGCCTCCCAGGTCCAGGAGCCGAGCCCGGCGTCAGAGCAGAGGGTGTGTGTCTGCCATGTGCACATCCTGGGCACCGGCCCCCAGCCTTCCCCGGACTCCCCCAGCAGCCAGCATCTCTTGGGAGGGGGAGAGAGAGGTCTCGGATTCTCTGTGGCCCCCTGGGCCTGGCCACACCCTGAGTGGGGGGAGGAGCAGACAACCACATGGGACGGGAGACCCGGAGGCTGGGCACAGGGAGGCGCCAGTGCAGGCGGCACTGAGGAGCGAGTTCCCGTCACCCGTCGGTGACGCAGCTGGGGTCTGAGAAGGCAGACGATGTCAGGAAGGCGAGCGAAAACCCTGGAAGCTCACGGCCACATGTGGGGCAGGCCCGCAGCGTCCAGGGCTGGACACCCCCTCCCTCCGTCCCACCTTCTTCCTCCCTCCCCCCCCCCCC
>NW_027549251.1:0-1016 GCF_008692635.1 Crocuta crocuta
CTGGCGAGAAGTTCCCCACGATGGGAAACCTGAATTGTTGTTCTTTGGGTATGTTCGTCCAGTTTTTCGGAATTCTGTCCTTTCAAGGAAGCTCTTTTTTACTGAACTTTATCTCTTTGTTTTCCTCTCCACCTCCAATTCGTAAATCGAGTACTTGTTCCCACAAACAGGAATGTACTATGTTGTTTTGCTCTAATACTTAATTTGTACTTTTGAGTATTCATTGGAGCTGGCTTTCTTAAGGATCTTTCTCAATACGGAAAACTGTGCTGTTTTTGAATGCCCATGTACACAGTCTTACTGAGAACACACACAGGGAATGCACCCACACCGCTCTCATTGGATCGGGAGCATCTTTAGGATTCTGATTCTTTTCTTAGCACAGACCTCTCCAGCCCAGCACTCGGTGTCCCCCACAGAAGTCTTGGGACAGGAGGATTTCTATAAGTGAAGACAGCTCTTGACTCAGGGGTCCAGAGCCCTTCCTCACAGACCCTGGCCAGGTCTCAGGTGGTCAGGGTTCTCTGATCCAGCCATCTAACTACCTTCCTGTCCAGGATGCACCACACGCCACGGTGTACACTCCAAACAGGTCACTTTGTGTCCCTCAATTTCTGTGTCCAACAGTGTAAAAAAGGAGTGGCAGCCACTGCTTGGCCACACACAAGTGCTGACGTTGGTGATCACAGGAGTAGATCATACATGTACTCTCTGAGGTGTAGAGAATCATTGCCATGTGAAGGGTAGAGAGCGAACTACCACCCTACCACAAGGTTTACGTCCCCAAGTTCCCTCTCTGGACTCAAACGTTATTATCTGTCTAGCTCCTTCAGCAGGCATTCAGTACCTGAACACTTAGAGTGAAATGGTGAAACACCCAATCTTTCCTGTTCTCGCGGTTTGGCTTGTAGTACATCACTTGTAGCCACATCCCAGCACATGAATGAGCACAGCATATTAATATGTTCACGTCTCAGAACAGGAACCTGAGGAACGGAGGCCTCTCCTACCTCTCT
>NW_027549252.1:0-1011 GCF_008692635.1 Crocuta crocuta
CACACGCACACACAAGTGCACACGCACAAGCGCGCACACACACAATTGCACACACGCACACACCTGCTGGCGTTGCCACTGGCTAGGGAGCCAGGGCTTCTCGACTTGGCTGATGATTGATTACAGCCCTGGCGTTGGACTGGGCCCCAGAGCGCCGGCGCCCAGGCCCCTCCCGGCAAGGGGCAAGGCCATCGTGTCTAGCATCTGACTTCTCAGGCAGGGGCCCCGCTTGAAGACAGACCTGGTGCATGTCACCTCTGGCTCCCCATCCCAAGGGCAAGGTCGCCCCTCCATGCCGCGCGTGGACCTGGTAGGGGAGCGTGCCACCTCCCCAGACACGCACTAGCCTCAGTCCTCACCAAGCCCAAATGGGGACGAGTAAAGCGTGAGCCAACAGGCAACGCCCCAAACACGGCAGCTCTCGAGAACCAGGGTGGTGATGACCGTGGCCATTGCTACCGCGATTCCAGGCTCCCCTTGATGCAGCCGGAATTACAATAACACCTCAGCTGCCTATTACTTTACTCTGCCCCCAGCCGGGTAGATTGCTCCTGGCCCCTCGTCCTGGCCTGTCATCCCTCAGACCTTTCCTGCTGGGTCATCAGTCTGTTTGTCCGACTTAGGGGGAAACTGCGTTCTGAGCACCAACGGGAGCTGTTGCCCGGGGGCCCCAGGCCCTCTCGGCGCTGGCACCATGAGGACGGTGACCCGCAGGGTGTCCTGCCTGCGTGAACAGGGCCCCAGGGTGCGTCCGGGCGGCCGGCTCTGGTGGGCTTGCCGCCGTCCGGGGAATCTGTGCTGCGCTGGCCCGACAGCACCCCCGGCTGGGCTGTCCCTCGCGAGGCCGTGAAGACGACTTGTAGTCAGAAGAGGGCTGACATTTTGTTTTGTCCACCTCTGCGTGAGCTCACACTCCCAGCAAGGGGGAGGTTACCAGTACGTGGAATAAAAAGAGAGAGTTCTGCTTCTGACCAAGATGAAGCAACAGGTTCGTGTTACCCCTCCCCCCCC
>NW_027549253.1:0-1011 GCF_008692635.1 Crocuta crocuta
GAGAAGAGCTTTGCTGGGGACAAAGCTTCTGGCCGCCGCTTGCCCCTGAGGACTTCCCAGTGGTCAGCCTCCAGGGGGACTTTCACAACAGGCTGCCAGGAGAGTGGGGGCCTGCGGGACGCGAGTCACGGGCTATAATCACCGTCCAAATCCACTGTGTGACTGCTCCCTTCAGGGATGGCTATAGGTGTGGCATGGAACATGGAGACAGCCGGTCCTGGGCCCCGAGGGGCCGTCTCTCCTTGCAGTCTCCCAGCCCATGGCCGGCCCCTCCCCTACTTCCCCCAGCCGAGGCTCAGTAACTTCTCCAGTGCGTCATGTGCCATGGCTGTCCCAGACCTGCCGGCACACGGGATCCTATGCAGATGCTTGTCATCTCCGAACTGGAGAGCTCGGGTCCAATCCCAGCCCCCACTTTGGTGGGCGGTTCTTAACGCACCTGTCAACGGGGCTTTCCCGGCAGGGGCAGGGGTGGGTAGGCAGACGGCACCTGAAGGCTTCCTCAGCCTCGCTGTCTGGCCCTTCACCCAGCATCTGGCTTGATAACTACTGTCCCAGAGTCACGCGGTCTTAGGCTGGATGGTGTTTTATGGATCAGACTTTCGGTGTGTCCAGGTTCACAACTGCCTAACCCGGGGTCCTGGACGTTTTCTCCTAAAATGTGTATGGTTTTATATCTGCACTAATTTTCGTATAAAGTATGAGACTTAGGTCAAGCTTCAATTTTTCTTCTGCGAATGTTCAGTCGCCCAGTTACACCGTGTTTGGAAAGGGCTGTCCCTTCCCTACTGAGCCGCGTTTGTGTTCCCGCGGGGAACCAGTCGGGCTCACCTCTGTGGGTCAATTTCCAGACTTTCACTCTGCTCCTTCGTCGGTGTGTCTGTCTGTCTGACGCAGGCCCCCATCTTTTTTTTTTTTAAATGGTTATTTATTTTTGAAGAGAGACAAAGTGTGAGCAGGGGGAGAGGCAGAGAGAGAGGGAGACAGAATCTGAAGCAGCTCTAGGCTCCG
>NW_027549254.1:0-1016 GCF_008692635.1 Crocuta crocuta
CAGGCTGCCTGGCTTGCTTCCTTGACAGCTTCTTTGCCAAGTTTACTCCCGTGGAAAGGTTAGTGTGGCCAACAATGGCCACTCTCATTCCCCACCCCCACCCCCTTGGAGGGCAGCCGGGCCAAGCCAGGAGTCTACTTTAGAAGGATTTAATAATCTTTTCCTTTATTTCCTGAGGTTCAGGTTCCTAACCCACCTACCAAATGCCCTGAATACCAACCGTCACAATACAAATGATTACAACAGTCTGCATAAACGCTGACTGTAGTAAGTGCACTTTTAAAGCACTCCATTGCTTGCATGCTATAACTCCAGAAAAAAAAATAATAAAGTTTAAAAAAGCAGCAGGTCGCCACCTAAGACAAGGACTTTGCCAGCCCTACAAAAGCCTTTCTCCAGACAAAAAAGGAGGGAAGGGGACAGAGCTGATCCCTCCCGCGGGGTGCAGCCTTATCGGCTGGCTCTAGGGAGGATGGGTGAGCTGGCGAGTTCTCCACAGAAACTTGCCAGGCTTTTCTCCGAGAAGACCTCCCTTACTTGGAGGCAGCGCGGTTTTGTTTTCTCTCCTACCTGCGTTCAGGGGTCCAGCCTCCCAACCTGTACCGGTCAGGTTCACAACCCTCCTCCGGCTCCCCTCCCACCTCTGCGATCTGGGGCCGCCTCCCGGGGCGGCCGCGCCTTTCAGCCGCCCGCCCGCACCGCTAGCCAGCCGAGTCAACTCACTGTCAGGCTTTTAGTCTACACGGGTAAGCAACTTTCATTCCTAAAAGGGGGAGGAACCAGGCAGGGCACAGACTACACCGTATTCCCGAGAAGTTTCCAGGAGAAGAAGCGCAGCGCAGAAGGCACTCGCTTGGACCACTTTGCCGCTCACGGTATCCACAGCCCTGGGTGAGTCCACGGAAAGTTTAGGGAGCTCTGCCCTGGCCTCAAACCCCGGAGCTGGGCTCGGAGCCGGGGCAGCGCCCCTACAATCCCCCGCCCGAGACTAGCCCCTGACCGCTGCGTCTCCAACC
>NW_027549255.1:0-1016 GCF_008692635.1 Crocuta crocuta
CTAAACTAAAATCAAAGACAACAAATTCTGTTCTTCCATGTAGCTCTTAGCAGACACCTACACAGGGGCTTTAGCAAGGAGCAAGGTAAGCGTGTGTTACAGTGTTTTCCAACATGCAGACTTTGCCCTCATGGTAAGCAGTGTGACACATCCCCACTGATGGACACAGACTATTGCAACCACCTGCTGTCAGGCCCTTCTGTTGTCCCATTAGCTGGCGGCTAGATCACACCTGTCCTGCAGCTCCCCTACCCCAAGCATTGCCAGCAGTTGGCAATGCTCTCTGCAGGTTCTGAGACACAGCGGCAAGATGTACATGAGTGCCTGAATACCAGCACCAGGCTGAGAACCAAATCTGGGCTAAAGGGTTCCGGGATACCCAGGCCCACGGACATCAATGTGGGCAGCAAGGCACACATGCCAGCTCTGTTTAGAAGGTGCAAGGGTTTCCCGCATGTCTTCTGCAGGGTAGCACCTTGTCTTGACTCTGCGTATGCTGTTAGCCCTCTGGTGACATTTTACCTTCACAGCAGGGCTCCACAGTAGCTTGGCACAGAGCCAGTGAACTCGGCCACCACTATGATACAGAAGCCCACATAATGCAGTCACTTCGCTCAGCGCAAGCACCCCTGCTCGGTGGGAAGAGATGTTTTCATAGACTTTACCATGTACAACTTATAACACAGTAAAGGCTATCCTTTTTCTTGTCTTCTTAATGTTACCAAGATGGAAAATAAATTGTGATCTGGTTTCATTCTGAATATTTCAATTAAGGAAAACTGCCTCTCCTGACGATCTCTTATAACAGGTGCCAGACTCTATTTTGAGAAGAAAAGGAGCATGCACTGCAGGAAACACTAAGAGTGACCCTGGCAGCACAGCCCACTTGCTCTCTTTGTGTTGAGGTAGTGAAGGCCCAGGAGGAGAAAGGTGGGCCTGGACAAGGTCACCTGGCTGCAGAGGTAGAAAGTTCTAGTAAGAACCTAGGTCCGTCCTTCCTCCCTCCCTCCCTCCCT
>NW_027549256.1:0-1015 GCF_008692635.1 Crocuta crocuta
TCTCTCTGTCTTCTGGGCATGGTGGGAGAGGGCTGCTCTCCCCCACCCCAGCACCGCCGGCCAAGAGGCGCACAAACCCGCCTTCCCAGCGGGCAGGAGGAGAGGCCGGGGTTTGTACCCTTTACAAGCAATGGAGTCTTTGTCTTCCAAGAGCGTAAATGGTCATTTTAACCGGGGGTCCATTTAGAAGTGCAGTTCAATAGAATGGGTTTCCACCGTTTGAGAGGGCTCCAGAGGCTTCCCCAGCCTGCTAAAGACATCCCTGGCATTGGAAGAAAACAAACAAAGTTAAGAAGTCTGTTCCGGAATCCAGACAAAGCCACTTTTAGCCATGAAGGTGCTGTGTGGAGAGATCATTCTGGCCCGGGTGCGTCTCCCTCCTCTGGAGAAGCCTCCCCACCCCCACCTTCGAAGAAACTACTTGAGTAAAGGTGGGTAAGACCAACACCCACTCCCAGGTCTGACCTTCACCACCGTGTTTTTTCTGTGCTCTGAGGAGACTCTAGCACCAGATGACTCTCGGATCTGAGGAGACTCTGATGGCACTGCTGAGGGCTGAACGTGTTCTAGAGGGGCAGGCGAAAACAGACTGAACCCAACCCCGGCTTCCAGAAGCTCCTACCAGGTAGGGTAGGCACAGTCCAGCCCGCACCCTTCTGCCTGCCCTTCCCTGCCCCACCAAGGGCTTCCTACTTGCTCAGCTCTGCCAGTGCTGCTCCCTGAGCCTGAGTGCACACCCCATGCCCTTCTAGTGCCCATGCCCTCAGCCTTCCAGTGCCTGGTGGGACTACCCACCTTAGGCTGAGTGCCCTTTCCCCATGGAGAGACCCAGCTGAGTACGAGTCTCCAAGAAGGACCACCTTGGCCTTGGATGCCCTTGTAGCTATGGCGCATGGATATAAGAGAGAGAGAATGCCAGGAAGCGGGCAGCCCTGACCTCTGGCTGGCCCACAAGGACCGTCCTGACTCTCAGGCTGGGTCAAGAATCAGCACTTGGTGCTTCCTCCTGAGCCGG
>NW_027549257.1:0-1017 GCF_008692635.1 Crocuta crocuta
CACATTCACACATAATTCAACAGCTACGCCTGAGGATAAAACAGAACGCGACGGGAGACTGCCTTCCGGTGTCCCTTCACCGGGGTCACCTCAGAGCTGACAGGACGCAGACAATGCTCTCCTCCCGAAGGCCTGAGAAAGCCCCCTCGTAAGGGACGGCTTAGCTAGAGAGGTCGTCACCTGCCCAGACAGCCGAACGCAGAGCCGTGAGAGTCAGACGGTGACCTGGTCCTACACCGCGTGGGGACAGCGCTAGGGACGCACACCTCCCACCCACTGGTTCACACTGACCGCAAAACACCTCCACTTGTTTTCAATACACAACTCCTCCAGCAACGCCTCAGTTCTACTTGTGCACAAACGCCTTCAATGGTCACAGTGTATTTTATTCTGTGTGATGAATTTAAAACCCTAACACTCCCAGTTCAGTCACCTTATACATTTAGCCCTAAAACTGTCACTTTAAAATTACAAGAGAAAACATGAGGTATTTACAGTGCTTATTTTTTTTAAACTACATTGTATAGAAATTCAGTGGAAGAAACACTGGATTTCAGCTGCCCCTTTACAACACACACCATCCAACAACTAACTGACTTTAAACACTGGGGCACCGGGAAGCGTTCCTAAGATGTTACGTCAAGTCGGCAAACAGAAAAACATGGTCAAATCCCTTTTAAGTCTGCTCTGCAGACCTGTACAAACCATGTCTTTAAACACTACATTACAAGGAAAAACCAAGTGACTGCCTGGGGTCCACGGGCAAGTGGAAGGGATCTGAGCCACAAACTGTAGGAAACACAAGGATACTTCTGCTAAAAATAAAAGTTCACTTTAGCCAAGGAAAGGTTACCCCTCCTTAGCCAATTAAAGTTCTTGTGAAGGTGATAAGCACCTAAAATGGACTCTGATGAACCCAAGAACCAGGGGCATTTCTGTAAGAATCTCAGAGAATCAGAGGGGACTCTGGAAGGTAACAGGCAGAAACCAGGCAAACCCAACCAGCAACGACACAGT
>NW_027549258.1:0-1016 GCF_008692635.1 Crocuta crocuta
GTGAGATCATGACCTGAGCCAAAACCAAGAGTCAGACACTGAACCCGCTGAGCCACCCAGGCCCCCCTGAGGTTGTGATTGTAGCAGAGGCTCCTTGTGGGCATGAGGGGAGGGTCTGTAAAGAAGAAAGAGCAAAAGGAAGCACTGCATGGCTCTGGGCAGGGAAATAGGATAGGATTTTTTTTTTTTAAGGAAATAAATTGCTTATGGCTTTTTTCTTTTCTTCCCTTTTTTTTTGGTCACTCCAACAGCAGTAGCAGAAGCAGCACCCCAGCGAAGACTCAGCCCGCCCCGCCTCACATCTCTCACCACCCTTCGGCCTCCCCGTTCCCCCTCTCACTGCCCAACCACAGCCCCCTGCACAGCTTCACGCCCACCCTCCAGCCTCCCGCACACTCACATCACCCCAATATGTTCGCCCCTCCCACGGCTTTGCCTCCGCCACCACCTCTGACTTCAGGGGGTCTGCAGGTCTCCGGACACCCGGCCGGAAGCACTTACTCAGGTAGGAGGGGGTGCCGGCCTCACCCACCTACCCTCCCGTCTCCCACACGCGGGGCCTCCCCACTGTCCTTCGTGGCTGGGTTTTATCGACTGACCAGTTCCTGCTGTATGATATGGATTCTTGTAACCCTCCTCCAGTCCTTCACGGGCTGAGGTTTGGCAAGAATACACACCACCACCCTACCGACCTAGCACAACCCGGGAGGCTCAGACACAGCCACGGGGAAGCCAGTTGGTTGGAAGTCCAACTACGGTCGTGCGCTGTGTGGTAAAACACGGATTATGTGCCGGGTCATCCCCTTAGAGAGACAGAAACTTCACCGGGCCCGCGACTATTCTATTCCAGTCTCTTAAATTCCATTCTGGTTTAAGGGGGTTGTCTTCAAGGGCCTTCGACATTCTTGGGAGGGGAAGGTATCCCAGACTTTTAAGTGTTAACAAAATCCAGTGTTAGATACTGGCTTCTTTTCTCCTCACCTGTTGTTGACCAAGCTGGTATCCCAAGGTCGGTC
>NW_027549259.1:0-1018 GCF_008692635.1 Crocuta crocuta
AAATAAACCTAAAACAAAAGATTAGGCTGTTAATAACTAGGCATAAAAGGAATAAGCACTGCTTTTAAGAACCTCTGAACATTTTAAAAGTGAGAGGAGCAGTTAAAAACTCTTTGGAAACGGGACTAGGAAAAGGTCTTCAGGGAGATGTGAACCTCCGCGCCAGCCAAGGGAGCACACGCCTAAGATCTTCCTTCCAGGGACAAAGTGCGGAGAGGAGTCTTGCTATTTGACAGCTTCCAGCTGCTCCACCTTCAGGAATGACCCCGGTGTCCTCACAGAGGCTGGTCTCGCTGCCACACTCTAGACACTGACCACCCACAGCAGGGCCGCCCAGGCTGGTCCACTCCTGCCCAACACAAGACGTCCCTCCCAGGCAATCTGGCCCTGATGTGCCCTGACAGCCTGCCCAAGGCTTCTTGAGAGCTGCCTTCAGCCGGTCCTCTTAGATTCCCTCCCCATTCGGAGCTGTCAGGCCTGTACTGTTGTCTCAAAGCTCTCCCTGTCGGGCCCTGCTTCCTCTCCTCTTTATCTCTCCCTCCCAAAACATTCACCTGCATTTAGAACCCCACCTTGCTGGCTGCCTCACAGAGAACCCTGATGACCAAATGCCAAGTACGACTGGCTGGTATGACCAGATTTCTCACTGCCGTGTCAGCTGAACGTACATACAAGATTCTTCCTATTAAAAAAAAATAGCTTTCATTTAATGAGGGATTAATATTCTAAAATATGACTCCCAGAGCTGAAGAAATAAAACCAATTCTGAACTGTAACAGAAATCCATATTGATTTTTTTTTCCTTTTTACACATTTGTATCATCATTTCCAAGCCAGGGATTCTGTGAAGGGCATGATTATTTATGTCCCATCAAATTAACAGATCATTCAACTCCCTCACAGGACCTTCAGCTGAAAATCCTTCCAGTTCCATCAAAAGTCGTTCCAGCGACCACAAACATTCATTCTCTTTTGGAAGGATGACAAAAGAGATGCGTGATTTCATAATGGAGTTCAC
>NW_027549260.1:0-1018 GCF_008692635.1 Crocuta crocuta
AGACACTCAGGAAATACTAGTTGGTTGAAAACTGCATGTACAAAAAGGGAGGCCATCAATAAAGGACCAATCAGGGAACAAGAAAAAACTGTGGAAAATGTAAAATGAAGAATTGGGAAACAACAGGTCTTGTCACCGAATACTTCTGTGCCCGGCATTGGCCGGAATCTATTCTTAGCCACGACCTGAGTGTAGACCCCCCGAGCGCAAGAACCAGGCTTAGGGTTACGATCAAGCCGAGGAAGAACATAGCCTCAGAAACGAAAGATGTGCAGGGATCTGCCCCGAGGACTGAGCTGAGGATAAATGTCAGTGTTCCAGGTAGGCTTCTTGTTTGGCTCCAGGGTCAGGCCAGCTGTCTCAGGGAGGTCGAGGTTTGGGCTCAATCGACTTCTACAGGCCCATCCAGGCGTTTTCCATGTCATGTCGAACTTCTGGCTTCCTCCTTGAAGAAATCTCACGTGGCCATGAGCACCAATTCAGTTCCTGGCCCACAGGTGGGGCGTGGTGCCAGAGGTCAGAACCATGGCCGGGGATAGGTTCAGGTCCTGGCGGGGCACAGGCCATGATGAACCAGCAGCAGTGCAGGTCCCTTCCCCGGGGCTGAGTGGAGGGAGCTTGATAGGATTAGGGTGAGAATTAGGGGCTGGCTCCAAGGGCTAGCTGCCCCTGTGGGCCAGGGAGAGGTTTCAATTCTGGATCTTCTTACGGGGGCGAAAGGCTCAAGTGAACACATGATGCTGAACATCAGGCTTTTCCGCTCAGAGATTCCAAGGTTTTCAAGTGCCCTCAATCACTTGCCTCTACACCCGCCAGAGGAAAGCCCGTCGAGGCAGAGGCATCGGGAGGGTTACAGTTATGACTCCGGTGATGGCAGGGGTGAACCATGAGAATTCCGTGGATACCCGCGTGGGACAGATGAGGCCGCTTGTGACGGAGAGCGTCTGGCTTAGGGTTTGGCCGAACGTGTGGGTCTCCTTCCTTAGGCACAAGGCTCCTGTGGAAATATCATGGTGAA
>NW_027549261.1:0-1019 GCF_008692635.1 Crocuta crocuta
AAATAAATAAATAAATAAATCATTTCAGAGTGAAGACCACTGATGAGAATTATAAAGGTCCCCAATGACTTCCAAGTAAAGCAGTCACTGATCTTTATTTTTTTCACTCTGCCTCATGAATTCCAGCCTGATTCAATTCCAGTTGATTCATTCTTCTGAACCTATTCACAAATCACTAACTTGAAAAATACGATGGGTGGGTGTGGCAGAGCGAAGGAAGTCCAGGATGCCTTACTGTACCAAGTTTCAAGTTTAAATAAAGTGCTTTGTCAAAAGTGAATATTATTGCCCTATACAATAAAGGTGGTCTCAATAAAACAAAAAATTGATCTTATCTCAATGAAAGAGACTATGAAATCAAATAAGCATTTTGTAGTCTAAGTATAAAAACATAATCAGGATTTCTTCAGTGTTTTAATGATATGTTTCTAGAAACAGTAAAGCAGAGATAAATGTGATAAATCTTTTTTAAAAAAATCCAGGCCAACAGAGAAAATATCCAGCACATGACACTAAATATCTGCTTATCTCCAATAACTTTTGTTCGTCTTAAACCTCAGATCTTCACTTACTTTTTCATTTACCATAAATGTTGGGTCTTTGGGCTGAATAACACACTTTATTGAAGACTTCAGTAAAGTAACTCATACAACTTAATAAGACATTTGCTCCCTTTAAGGAGCTTCTAATTTAATAAAAGTATAAAAGTAAAGTGACAGACACCTTAACTTCAAACTCACAATGGGGGAGAATGATAAGCAAATTCAATAATTTTACTTTGTTTAAACTAATGTTACAAAATTGATCATTTGACTCATATTAAAAATGTGAAATGTCTACACCCATTTAAATGAGTGATTAATTTTACCAATAAAATTAACGAAATATAAAACAAGCTAGCATGTTTCATCTATCAAATTAGAAAAGATTAAAAAGATAAAAATACCCATAAGTGAGTGAGACTGTGGGGAAACAGACTTTCCATTCTTCTGATGGAAATTAGTCTAATTTTTCTTTAA
>NW_027549262.1:0-1016 GCF_008692635.1 Crocuta crocuta
CTGTAGCCTACTGCCCACTCCCTCCTCAACTTGCCACTAATTGCTCAAGGCATGGTGACCTCATAGCTATTCCTAAAACTTTCCTACCTCAGGGCCTTTGCATATGCTGTAATGTCTGCCTGAACAGCCTTTCCCCAGCTCTCCTTAGAGCTGGCTCCTTCTCATCCTTCACGTCTTACTCACATGAGACTTCCCCAGAGACGCCGTAACTAACCACGGCCCCTGAAGTGGCAGCCCCAAATTATCTCTATTTTACCCCCCTTTATGCTTTAGCATCTGTACCAAAGACACTCTTCAGTATCTATCACAGGCTGCAATTATCCTGTTTATTTGTCTCTTCCACCAAAATATAAGCCCCATGAGACAGGGACCGTATTTTTGCTGCCTGTTGTATCCTCAGCCCTTCTCATCCTGCCAGACACAGTGTTAGTTCTCCGCAAATAGTGAGGGACTGTATGAATGGATGATTAAATAAAGGGGTGAGTGAATGACCACAAGGCAACGAGGAAAGCGTTTTAAGACTGGCATTCCATACATTTCTGTATGTGTGCTTCCTTCAAAGGAAACTCACGGTTTCTGAGCTCTACTATATCCCGGGCATTTCAGAATTAATCTTCGTGATGCATCTCTGAGACAGGCATTTTAACTGCACTTCTGCGAGGAAGAAATGGAGGTTCTCGGAGGCAGCGCCCTGCCCAAGCTTATGTAACTAGTACACCTGGAATTCAAACCTCGGTCCAGTTGCATTCCAGAGCGATGGCCTTTTCAGCACCATTCTGAATTTCAGACTTAATAAATGTTCATTTCGGTATAATTATGGAAGCATGGCTTTAGCAAGCAGCTCTGGGAAGGAGTCAATTTAATGGAGTCTCTGAAACATTCTGGTTTACATGTTGTCCTTAAAACGAAGTACAGAGGCGCCTGGGGAGCTCGGTTAAGCGTCTGGCTTCGGCTCAGGTCATGATCTCACCGTTCATGAGTTGGAGCCCCGCATCGGGCTCTGTGCTGACAGCTCA
>NW_027549263.1:0-1019 GCF_008692635.1 Crocuta crocuta
AAGGCCTTTTTATTAAAAGGCTATATTTAAATATTTTAGTATGTGTATTATACATAAATTACATGTTTGTTGAAGAAACTTTAGAAACAGGGATGAGAAAAACATCAGCAATATGAAAACCTGGAGATTCTACTGTGAATATTCCATTGTAATCCTTTCAGATTTGTAAAACAAAAATGGTCATGCTATACAAGTGGCTTTTAACTTGCTTTAGTAATCATTCTTCTTTCTGGATTAACAAACATAGATCATCATTTCTAATGCCTACATATAATTTCTGCCTATTCCATGCCATAATCGTTACCCAGTCAGTTATTTTTGCTTCTGATTATTTCCGTTGTTAATTACTATGCACACGTGTAAATAAAAACCACAATGCATTAAGTGAGAGTGAACTGGACAATTTTTGGTAAAACAGGGATATCTGGCAAAACACATGTTGGTTGTTAGTGAATGTCACTATCATCCCGATAGAATGATCTCATTATCACATTCTTTTTTCTGTTCCAGCTAAATGACAAGTAAAACTGCATGTCTTTAAGGTGCACAAGGTGATGAAGTGTTAACACAATCAAGTTACTAACACACCCATCACCTCACCTAGCCACTGTGTGTGTGGTGAGAGCACTTCAGATCTTCCCTCTCCGTACATGTCAAGTGTACAGTATGGTGCTGCTAACCAGCGACCACACTTACACCACACCCAGGACTAGTCATCCTGCGCAGTGATTAGGTCACAGAGCTCCACTCGGTCCCATTGCAGCTGCTGTCTGAGCCGTTAGCAAACCCTCATGCATCCCAGCACCTGTGAGAACTGGGTGTGGGGACCTCGGGTAACGCCTCTCCAGGTTCCTACAGCTGTGTTGTGACCATGTTCATTTCCCTTAAGAGCTGGTATGTGGCTGATTTCCAAGCATATGGAGCCAGAATTCATCTGTACTTATGCAAATTTTGTAAATTACATAAAAATCTTTTAAATCATATATGTTACTTATTTTTAGTTAATTTTTCTCCTTCTA
>NW_027549264.1:0-1014 GCF_008692635.1 Crocuta crocuta
TACAGGTAGTTTATTGTCAAGTTGGTTTCCATATAACACCCGGTGTGAGATTTGTTGGTTTTTGATAGGGAAGGTTTTAAACACACCATATAGATGTGTCAAGCCCACACCAATGTCTACCCAAAGTCCATTTTCCATCAGTCAAGTATTTGTTATGAATAGTTCAAGTATTCCATTCATATTCAGCAGAAATGTAGTTTTCATATATGCATAATGAATCTGTAAGAAAGGGATAAGAGCATTTCTCAAACATTTGATTTCAGAATTCTAGAGGCTAGTGGCCACTTACTTTGTTTGGCTTAGAATTTAGTACCACTTGACTGATGTGGGAAAGCTAACCAACAAATAAGCTTAAGTGGAAAGACTGTAATTGATAAGACGTCACTTCCATAATGGTTCTCAATCTCGGTTGCATAACGGAGTCATCTGACAAGCTTTAAAAAAATACTAATTCCCAGACCTGTACTAGACCAACTAAATAAAAATGTCTGCAGGTTATACGGGGACAATTTGCGAATGTTCCCCTGGTACTGCCATGGTTCAGAATTACTGAGCTCAACAGTCATTTCTATTAAAAAAGAAGTGATGACACATATGTCTCTTTCGAGTTTCACTAGTTTATTTTCCTAGTGATAGACAGGCTGGTGGTCCTTAACTGAGTTCAGACTTCAAGTGCAGGCACAGGTAGACTTTAGGTTAGCCCTTCATAACTTTACTTACCAAAATGCAGTTCAAAGGTCTAGAAGCTTATTGGAAATGCAGAATCTCAGATTCTGAGATTCATCGGAGAATCACTGAATTATAATGTCTTTTAACAAGACTTCCTGGGAGGTTTGCATACATCTTCAAGATTGGAAAACACTGATGTAATTTCAGCGATAGGAAAATCTTTTCAAGTTAAGGGCTCCCTGTTTTACAGATCTGATTTTGCACTAAAAACTAAAATGACAATTATGTTCTTTTTTAATTTTTTAAATGTTTTTTATTTGTGAGAAGGAGAGAGAGACAGCGTGA
>NW_027549265.1:0-1019 GCF_008692635.1 Crocuta crocuta
CAGCCACCGGCCCCCGTTCCCAAAGCCGAGGTCCCAGCCCCCGGCGGACATCGTCCCATCTGCTGGGGCCCACACCAGAGTCCTCTGCTCGGTGGGGACGGCCGGATCAGGACCACAACCCGAGGAAGACCCCGAGCTACCCCACCACACTGACCTGACGCGCCCAGGGCCGGACAGGAAATGGCGGCTGTTGGCGGGTGGGGACTGACCAGGAGCGGGGGGCGTGGCCAGAGTCTGGGGCGTGGCTAGGGCCCGGGAGTGGGCGGGGCCCCCGACTCTGGTTCCGGAGCTTGCGCGTTGCCGCTTCTCGGCGGAGCTGGGCGCCCTGGGTCCGGGATGGGTACCGGGTCCGGGACTGGAAGCAGGTCTCTGAATCAGGGCCAGGTTTTCGCCTCTTTTTCTTCTAAGGAGGGGGTATCTCTCCCATCATCTTACTACCCTGGTCCATAAAGGGGACAGTCTCCAGTGTACTTGGGAGAGACAGCTTGGGTGTGAAACTGGTTTTGCTTATTGCTAAATGGGAGACCTTCGGAGAGTTCTGTGATCTTCTGATCTCAAGTTTTCTCGTCTATAAACTGGAGAGATGGCACATTCTCGTAAAGTTTATGGTTAAAGTGCCAGGCATCTGGTCAGTAGGAATACGTGTTAGTTATTATCCAGGGAATCCTAGGATTTGGAGCAGAATGAGACACCTCACACTTTGAATACATGCCCACAGCTTTAAAGAGATTCCAGTCTATTTTTTGAAACAAAACTTCAGTGTTATGTACTGGGTTAAAGCGGGGAGAAAAGCTGGTTTGGGGGAAAGTTCTGTCTTGACCTTAAGCTCAGAAACCTTTGGGATACCTTGGGAAATTTGTGGGTGCATTTCAGAAACCCGTTTGCTGGCAGAGGAGCCCCTGGGGATAGAACTTACCAGAAGGGGAGAGGTGTCCAGACACCATCAGCTAGATCCAACACTGGTTGAGTACAGTCTGCTGACCAGGCCTGGTAGTTTGCATGTCAGCCCCGTGGAGGAC
>NW_027549266.1:0-1020 GCF_008692635.1 Crocuta crocuta
TAGGATATGAACCCCTCACTCCTCGGGGAAAAACTCCATAGCAGGGAGATATCTTCTGATTGTGGGTCTGCATCCCAGGGATGAGGAATTTGGCAGTAGTGCATCTCTGTTCCTCCTACTCATGTCATTGTGGCCCTTTCATCCTTTGTTTAGCTAGTTTTCTGGTCTTTTTTGGGAATGGATCTATACATAGCTGTAGATTTTGTGTGTCCATGGGAGGAGGGGTGAATTCACGATCTTCCAAGACAGCCGTCTTGAACTGCTGTCTCAGCAAACTGCATTTATAATTAGGAGCATGTGTCCAGGTCCGCATTTCTTTTTATTCTCTTTATGTGTCAGGGAGGAATGATAATACATGAATCTTTGATTAACAAAACCTGTGGTTTTCATTAAACTTTTAGAGGAAAAGTAAATCTAGGGGTCCTTTAAGTTCTACTTAAAGTAGAATAAGCAAGAAGTTCCACTTAAATGATGCTGGAATAAGCAATACATTTCAGCCACATGAATTTCACACTTCCAGAATTTGATTTTTATCTCACTTGCAATACGCAGATTTTTTTATACTATTGATATTTTTGTCCCACTCATGCAAATACCATATCTGTTTTTAGAAATATGATGAGCAGAACTGTATTTAAAACATGATTCTGTTGTGAGTTCCCCTGTTGCATCATTCTTTCACCCTGTAAATATTTAGTTTTCTACTGTTTCTTCATGAATTTATATGGGAGCTTCTACTCAAATTGTCTTTCTTTTCAGGTTTCTACTATACGGGAATTCCTATCACTTTCTTCTTTGTCTTTCTAGTTTTCCTAAAGTTAACTTTTTTTCTTTCTGTCTTTTGATCCTAACACTAGATGAAACCTTTGATCAAATCATTTGTGGATGTTTTCTTGTTTGACTTTCATAGAAAATTCATAGTTGACTCTATGGTAAAGCCTTAAATTTTTAGGGAACAAACTTGAACTAAGACAGTAGGTGGATTAGGAGGAACTTAACGGAGGACCATAGGGGAGAAGA
>NW_027549267.1:0-1019 GCF_008692635.1 Crocuta crocuta
TAACCCCCCATGTTTGTGTAGGACACATGCCTTTCATTCTACTTTCATGTCTCTTCTTTCCTTTGACCTTGTGAAACAAGCAGACTAGAGATTGTGTCCATTCAACAGGTGCGGAAACAGGCTTAGAAATGGTCCACATTCACACAGCTGGCTGGAGACACATCTTGGGCTAGCATTCCTTTCTCTGTTCACTACATGATGGTTCATTTATAATCAGATAGACTTATGTAGTAATTCCAGTGCCAAAGTTATGCAAGTCCAAAAGGAATCTCACCTTTTTGGAACCTGAATAGATGAAAGGACTATCATAAAGATGTTAGTTAGTTCTTGATGAATTAATTTACATATTTAACAGAATTCTGGCAAAAGTAAATGATAGTGTAAAGTTTTTGAGAATGTGATTTAAAGTATTCTAAAATTGTATTATAAACAATAAATAGGTAACAAAATTTGGGGAAAGAAAGGATAATGGGAGAGTACTTTCCCTGCCTGATAGGAGAGGATTATAATTAATATAATATAGCATTAGTAAAAGAATAATCAGTAGAGCAGATTAGGTGGTCCAGAAATAACCCTTACATTATATATATGTATATATGCATATACACACACATATATACATATATAAATATGATAAAAAAAGAATTAATGAATCAATTACCTAATACTTTTTTATTGGTGGGAATTCTAATAATGTTTCCAGGGACAATTGTTTAGGTTTGGGTACATGAGGGAGGCAAGGAATCTCTTTGACTCTTTTCCTCACATTGTATACAAAAATAAATTCCCCCAAAGGATTTAAGAGTCATGTGTCAAAAATTTAAAATACATTAGAAGATATAAGTAAATATTTATAACCATCTCCTGTGGAAGGTTAGGACTTTCCCAGGTTAAAAGTGTTAGAAGAAATCACAAAGAATAAGGTCAATATATTTGACTACATAAAATATCTAAAATCCTATGTATCCAGGGGTGCCTGGGTGGGTTAGTTGGTTAAGCGTCTGACTTTCGCTTAGGTC
>NW_027549268.1:0-1020 GCF_008692635.1 Crocuta crocuta
GTCTGATGGTGGTGTTCTGGGGAAATTGCTTGTTCAAAAGGAGACTGCCCGGCCAGCTCCCAGACGGCAGGGGCTGCTTTTCTGAGTTAACTCAGTGACAAATGGGGGCAGGGAAAAGGAGGTGGGGTGGGGAGGAGAATGGCTTTCTAGGTATATTTTGTGGCTACTTCCTTAACACGGGCCAGCTGTAGTCTGGGGACTGCTCAGCATTAAGCACAATGGACAACTGAAATGCCGTTCCAGGGGAAGAGACACAGAGTCACACAGAGCAAGCTGCTGAAAACCAGGAAGTCACGATGGCTCTTAGTGGGAAAGAGGCAGGCCAGAAAAATACTAGAATCCTTTCGTTGTGAGAGGAGAGTCTAATGCAGTGGTTCTCAGAGTGTGGTCCCCCAGCATCAGCCTCTCTGGGGTCTCGTTAAAGACAAATTCTCTGGCCCCAGTTCTGCCTACTGAACGATGAACTGGGGTGGGGGTGGGAGCCCAGCAGTCTGTTGTAAGGAGCCCTCCAGGTGGTTCTGATGCCTGCTCAGGGTCGGGGGTAGACCTCCTTGCCGCGCAGGTGAGAAAGCTGAGGTCCCGAGTATGTGGGTCACTGAAGAGTCGTACGTGGGTCCTCTGGTCAAGTAGAAGATGCTGTTACAAGTGACACACGGCCTCAGAGAAGGAGGAAAATATGCTCCTAGTTCAGAACAAACCTTTTAGGGAATCACAATAGAACAGTACCGTGTGGATTCTTCCATGAATCTAGTCCATTCCAGACCTCCGACGCCTGGGCATTAGTGACACTAGCTGGCTCCTCGCAGTGTCACTTGGACTTTTACCAGCGCATCACGTAGGCCTTTGCCATCATGCTTCTTTTCCCTCCATTGTCTTTAGAAGGGACGTTACAGTACATTGTTAGCATTATTAGGGTTTTTGGTCTTTGCTCCTCATTTTCTGGACCTGCTACCTGCATTAGTTTCTGATTGCTGCTGTAGTAAACTACCAAAACCTCGGTGCCCCCAAATGCCATAAGTT
>NW_027549269.1:0-1020 GCF_008692635.1 Crocuta crocuta
AACCACCGTGCTATGCAAAACCATACAGTAAACCGCACTGCACTTATGGGACAAATCGGGTCAGGTACACAACACTCAAAACCCGTTATCAGTGACACATGAAAAACACAAGGTAGGAACTGAATAAAAATTATAGTACAACATTACACATGTTAGGTGGCTAAGAAGTAAATACATAGTCATAGTCAATATGACACTTTATGTAGACGAAATCCTGATGTCTTCTTGCAGACAGAGGCCTTGGCAGGGATGCAGGTTGTGAGTTATTTGAAGTGGTGGAAGGAGGGATACCTCAAATCGGAAGGGAAGTTGGGGCACCCTTTGTGGATTGCTGTGGCCCATAACACACTGGTGGAAACTGGGACCGCTTGTTGATGTTGGAGGCATGGGCTTTGTGCATTCTGTGTGTCCTTTTGCAACTGTGTTCTGCCTGGGTGCAATCTTACGCTATTACCCAGAGTTTCCTGCGATGAAATCACGCATAAACAAATGTGAAATTTGAGTTATGCTCAAATTGTTCCCTAACATAGCCATTGTGGAACAAACACAAATGCTACAACAGAACCTGAGAAGTGACACAGTGCTGTCTAGGGGATGTCCTTCTGGTCTCCATCACTAATAGAGTTCATACGTGTAAAACACGAGAAGAAGCTGGCATCCCAGCGAACACTGTGTAAGTGTTGGCAGTAACAATGACAGTAATAGTAATGAAAGGTGCTTGTTGATATTTGTGGGATTCTGTCTGCTTTTCAGGTATGACTGCCTATTGTAGCAGTGATTCCTGGCTCCTTTTGATGACCTATTTCTCAATCCCTCGTGGCTTTTAAATGAGTTTATCGTGCTTAGAATGACACGTAGCATAAGGCCTAGAATGGGAGAGCCTGGGGAGGAGGGCGCTAACACTCAGTTATGGTTTCCCCGCGGCATCTGTTTTACTTACTCAGGCTTCTTAATCTTATGAGTTATTACTTATGTATTCATTTGTGAGATCGTTGGGGAAGTAACCTATGTTTCAAATGA
>NW_027549270.1:0-1021 GCF_008692635.1 Crocuta crocuta
ACTGGGTATTGGACATTCAAGAAGATAGGTAAAGATGTTTGCCCTCAAGGAGCTAAAGTCCACTGGGTAGAATTATAAAATAACTGGAGCTTACCACAGATGTAGTAGATTTGTCCTTCCCCAACCACAGATGACTGAAACAAGAAAGTCTCCCTGACTTTGTGATGTCTGAGTGACAGCTGCTTGACACACATTCCCTTTGACCCAGTGATGCCCCAGGCCCTATCACCAGCCTTTCCCCAGTCCCCTCCCTCCTTAATTGACATTGGTCCTTACAAGCTGCTGTGATAAATTTAGAAGAACAAATGTCGTTTTTTGGTGACATCTGCAAAAGCTGGTTAAGGTTCAAATCCCATCAGCCAATGACCAGTAGGAACTGTCATCATTCCTTGATCAATACGTAAATTCTATCCCTTCTGTAATCCTGCATTTCTCCAATGACCCTGTCACCGCCAATCTCCAGCTGTGACTCCTATTTTCTTCTGGGAATCATCGTTCGTATGCATATTAACAATTAACCTTGGTCTCTTATGCTTGGGTTTGGTTACGTCCTTAGCTCAAGCATCTGCTAACTCCCTCAGCAGGAAGGGCGCAGTTAGTTTTGGGGTTTCTCTAGGTCTCTCTAGGGTTGACTGAAACACGGATTTATTATTTCACTTATCTGCTCATATTCCCGAAGCTCCTCCTTCACCCCTCCATCCACACCTTTACTTACTGAATTTACTCGCACTTTACAAAGAAAAATGGGGCAATCACAAGGTAACACTGAGCAGACTCTCACCACCATATCTATTACCTCCCAGGATCTATCTATTCTCCTAAACTGTTAACTTACATGAACTTCCCATAATCCCATTCAAAATCAATTCCTACTTTACCCAGGATCCCATCTCCTTGTGAGGGCTCCAGGACATGGCGGAAACAATTTTTTCCTCATTTTCCTACATCATTTTAAATTTCCAAATGGTTTATACGGGTAACACTAAGTATGTAGTTATTTCTTTCATGTAAAAAAAAAAAA
>NW_027549271.1:0-1019 GCF_008692635.1 Crocuta crocuta
GCCAGCGGGGCCGGTGCCCTTGGCTTCTCCTCTAACCCGCTGTGCCCTGAGCCCGGCTCCACACGTTCGTGCAGAAGCTGTGAGGAGCAGCGCAGGCTTACGGGAGGGATTTAGAGAGGAGACAGGAGTGTCGTCACCACCTCACCCATCTCTGTTAGAGGATTTTTTCTCTACGATGGCTCTGAAACGCCCCATCAGCAGAGGCGTCTTCTGGGGGGCCCCTAACTCACACTGTCCCTCGGCTCTCTCTCGTTCTCCCCCTCCGAGCTCTCCTGGGAATTGCAGTTCTTTTCCTTCTATTATGCAGAAGGGTCTCTCCCCTTCTGTGAAACCCATTTCACACCCAGGATGCGAACAAGGCCTGGGGTAACAGGAGGTGTGGTGTGGTCAAGAAACTGGAAGAGGGCGAGGCGTGGGGCCTGTCTGGAGAGTGGGTGGGGGTGGGCGGCCAGACCGTGGCCCCCAAAGAGCCACATCCTAATCCATGGGACCTGTGCATGGTTCCCTATGTGGACAGGGTCTTGGCAGGTGTGATGAAGTGAAGACTTGACACAGGAGGTGATCCTGGATTATCCACACGGGCCCAGTGTCATCACAAGTCTCCTTAGGAAGAGGGGGGACGGGGATGTTTCAGAAGAAAAGGCCATGTGAGGGAGGTCAAATCAGAGAGGGTGCTATGCCACTGGGTTTGAAGGTGGAGGAAGAGCCAGGAAATGTGGCTTTCCCTGCTGGAAAGGTGAAGAAACCGCTCCCTCCCTTGAACTTTCTGGGGGAGGAAGGCCCCATTGACACCTTGATTTTTGCCCATAACACTCATTTCAGACTCATGGCCTCCAGAAGTGTGGGAGAACGCATTTCGGTTGCTTGAAGCCACTAGATGTATGATCATTTGCTACAGCAGTGGTGGGAAACTAACACTCAGGGTTGGATCATTTACAGCCCATCCATAAGGACATTGAAATGACTCAAGCAGCGGGACGCCTGGGTGGCTTAGTCGGTTGAGCGTCCGACTTTTGCTT
>NW_027549272.1:0-1017 GCF_008692635.1 Crocuta crocuta
GCGGGGCTCGAACCCACGAACCGTGAGATCACGACCCGAGCTAAGCCGGACTTTTAACCGACTGAGCCACCCAGGCACCCCATGAATAGGCATGTTTTAAGTTATTAGGATAAATGCCTAGCAATGCAATTGCTCAGTCATATGACCACTCTAACTTTTTGAGGAAAACAGTGATCATACAAACATGTGACTCTATTTAGGTCACTTTCCACTTGCTTCCCAAAGTACTGAGAATGAAATCAAGACTTTCTGCATGTGTTATAGAGATCTTTTATGATCCAGGCCCTGCCTGCATCTCCAATCTCCCCTTCCACCACCCACCCCTTTTGCCAAATCCCAGACACACTGGCTTCCTCCCTCATCCTCAAAAATGCCAGACTCCTTGGAGCTGGGAAAAGTGGATATCTACATGCAAAAGACTGAATCTGGTCCTTGTCTTCACCACATACACGAACTAACATGCATTGTATTAAAGACCTAAGAGTAAGACCTGTATTTTCAAACTGAAGGAAAACACAGGGGGAAATCTTTTGACACTGGATTTGTCAATGACTTCCTGGATGTGACACCAAAACCAAAGTAACTAAAGCAAATATACACAAGTGGGTTTATTCAACCTTTGGCACATCAAAGGAAACCACAGCAGGGTGGAAAGACACCCTTTGGATGGGACAAATATTTGCAAATTATTGTCTGACAAGGGTTACTATCAAGAATATGTAAATAACTACAACATAACAACCACCAGAAAAACCCAAATAAACATGGGCAGAGACTAGAATAGACACATCCCCCAACAGGATACACAAAAGGCCAAGAAACATATGACAAAATGCTCATCATCACAGATCACTAGAGAAATGCAGCTCAAAATTACCATGAAATATTACCATAGCCCGTTAGGACGGCTGCTAACAAAAAACAAAACGACAACAAGCAATAAGACACTCAACGGGGAGCAGACAGACTTGAGAGGGAAGGGAGGCCATCTCCTCCCTCAAAATCACTCCCCCCCCC
>NW_027549273.1:0-1021 GCF_008692635.1 Crocuta crocuta
TGCTTGTGTGTGTGCACATACACACGCACACAGAGCTTCATGCAGGAGGACCCCAAGCCCATTTTCAAGAGGCAAACACTTTCCCTGACACGGCCCACCATCCCCTCCAGGGCCAGTGAATCATCTATGGCCCTGCAAACAGTGAGCCCGAGTCAAAGACTGGGGGGCAGATAGTTTATTGGGGAGGTGATTCCAGAAAGGAGGAGGAGGAGAGGAAGGTGGGGTGACGGGGCCGCCTCGGAGGGCAGCCAGCTCGGGGAAACTGGGAAGCGAACATCTGCACTGACCCTCTGGGGGGCCGAGGCACGGCCACGGTCTCCATCCCCCGGGCTGAGCATCGCCCTGGGGAGCCCTGCGTCCCTGCCTGCCGGCTCTGGCCGCCTTTCTGTTCTCTTCGCAATACCTGCTTCCTGCATCTCAGGGGCCTCCCCAGGCCCTTCAGTGACCACCCCCCAGCTCAGCTCAGTCAGAGACATGGTCTGGGGCAGGTCCTGTCCCTCACCGGCTGTGGCTCCTGCCCTCTGCCCCCAGCATGCGCGGGGGTCCGGACTTGTGGCCACTCCAGATGACGGCCGGCATAGATACCAGGCACCCGCTCGTACAGACGTGGCTGGCAAGCACAGGCCTCGGGTCCAGGCCGATTTAGAGGGAACGCAGCTGGCCAAGGTGCGTCTGTGCCCCTCAGTGGGTGTCCCGCCGGGAGTTGACACAGGTCTCCTAACAGCCTGCTCTGGTCACTTGGCCACCTCGGCTTTTCAGGCCATTCTCAGACCTGACCTGCTTCCTGTCCCTGCCCACCTCTGGACACGCAAAGTCTATGTGATCTGGATTCTTGGACTCAGGGTGCTATGCCCTGTGGGACACGGAAAGACATCGAGCATCATCATGCAGACCTGGGAGTCTGGGGGAGACAGGAGGTTTCTGGGCTTTTCCATTAAAACTGGTGGTGGTGGTGGTGCCGTTTATGAAGGACAAGAAGAGTGGGACCACCCACAGGTGGGCACACAAATGTGTGCACATA
>NW_027549274.1:0-1021 GCF_008692635.1 Crocuta crocuta
CACTATTACCAGATTTTTTGGGCAGACTTTACGTATTCTCCTGCTCCCTGTCTTTCTAATGATATCCACTGGAGACAGCGACTAATCCATGCTTCCCTGCTTTGTTACCCAGTGGAGGGACGTGCCCCTGGGATTCCAAGTCCTTCTTGTCTGCTATTCCCCATAGTCGGCATCGCCAAGCAATGGCAAAATGCCATTAGCAACTCCAGCAAATGGGCCAAGGGCTTGGGAGGAAGAGTGGGCAAAACGCCCTACGTGGGGAGCAAAAGGTAAAGATTGTGACAATGTCAATCCAGCCAGATTAACACCACAAAACACAACAGGGCATGCACACAGAGCTAGGACTCGCATTCTCCAAGCACCATGATGACTCAACTAAATTTAAGAAATATTGAGGATTCAGAACACGCCTTATCTCAGAACTTCCTTCCCATCTGGAAACACCGTTCTTATCAACCAACTGACCACAAGGCCTGCTTCTTCTGGAAATAGCAAGGGAAATAAGAACAGTCTTTAAAGAATATGACAAGTAAAAACAACAACACTGATTCTGCGCAGAAAAAAGCAATCATTTCATTTGTCTCACAGCATAATAGTAAAATTGGGTGGAAAATAGATGCAAGACTCTCAAGAAATTTCCCTAATTGCAGACAAAGATGCCACATATGGGTTCCCAAATTTAAAACTCTTTCCTCACATTCTAGTCTTTTCTAAACTTTGGCTCGATCCCAGTCTGTTTCCAAATTCCCGGGTTTCTGCCAGCCCTTTCAAGGATTATTTTTAAAGAGGAGTCTGGCCTTTCTGTGCTTAATGAATCAGAGCCAGACTACCAGGAAGGTGGCAAAGGGTGTTCTTGCTCACAGCGACTCCTCTTAGGACTGCACTGAAAGCTTTACTGAGTCCTGAAGAGGGTGGGAAAATGAAGTGTGTTGATTCTTTTAAAAACGTCTGAAAAGAAAATGTTGTTTTGTGGGGCGCTTGGGTGGCTCAGTCGGTTAAGCATCTGACATCAGCTCAGGTC
>NW_027549275.1:0-1022 GCF_008692635.1 Crocuta crocuta
ATAACCTCGTCTCCGAGCAGGGGTGCGGGGGAGCCCCACCTTCCACAGGAGGAGAGTGGGCTAAGAGACAGAGCAAGAGAGCCAACCAAGAACTACGGGCCAAAGGGGGCTCTTATTCTGTGCCACCTGTCTTCCAAGTATACGCGCATTTACAAACTTCCCGCTAGAACGCATATATTCTGCATTTTATACACACGCGCACACGCATGCACACGCACATCTTAGCATAAATTAAAGGTGAAACGTAAACCAGGAAAGCCTACAAAATCAGCCCCTGCCTCAAATGCCAGGATGGGGTGACGAGAACAGTGTGACATTTGCTGATTCCGTGTAGCATCTTGGCACCACTGCCGGGGGTCATGGTTGACGGCCCAGCCCACCTCTCCTCTGCGAGATGGAAGGAGGTCACCAGGATGCAGAAAAGCCTGGGGGCCAAACTAGGCCCTGCTGCTAACCAGTGACCTTGAATCCTGGGTCAGTCACTTCCACCCTGCCGGCCTGCAAGGCACCAGGGCTGGGCTCACCCTTCTCTGACTGCGGACCAGGCCGCGCCATCGGCACCCTATTCCCTGACTGTACGCACCACCATCCCCCTCCAGCCAGCGCTCTGTCTGACCTTGTGTAAAGCTGACAGGCAGAAGGCCACCTCATCCGCAGATTGCGCCATTCACACAAGCCCGGTCCACCGACAGCTCACCAGCTCGCACTTGAGATTGTGGGCCCAGCCCGCAGAGACAGAAGGAGCCCTGGGTCGGGGGGGAGGGTGCCATGGCCTTTCCCTACATGCCTTTCTTCCCTCACCCGAAACTCAGGATTACCCTCCAGGTCCAGGAACCAGGGAGGTGAGGGGCTGAGAGGGGACGTAAGTAGGGCCGCATGGATGTGGCAGCCAAACCAAAGTGACATGAGCTACACCAAGGCCTGTGGCCGACCCCCCTGTAATAAGGCACGGGCCACCAGAGGCCCCAGACACATGTGTTCATGTCACAAGAGCGGGGCCTGGGCTCACACCCCCCCCTCCC
>NW_027549276.1:0-1022 GCF_008692635.1 Crocuta crocuta
GGCTGTCTCCTTGCTCTGACTGAAGCTCCATTTCAACCTCCTTACAAGGCTAGGTCTTCCAACATATTTGTATGTTCACAAGTTTGTAGTCGTAACTTCTGGGTTAGAGCCTATCTTTATTTTGCTAAGGCTTGGATTAGAAAAACCAAACAACTGTTCTCTTCTCCTGGGAAGAACTGCTTACTGTACTTAAAACTTTATAGTGATGGGAAATATCCCTATGTAAGTCTATATTTTGGGCAATTCAGATTTTTAATTCATAAATACTTGTCCATGTTCACTATGGAAAATAATGACCTATTCAACCTAATTTGCACAGGTTTAAATATCAGGCAAAGAGTTCCAAAAGGTACTTGCCCTGCTAATATTCTAAAATTGCCATTTCAGTTTACCCTTAGCTCTCTCCCTGATATTAGACCACTTTAAAACTAAAATCACACTTCTGCTCTCATGCAGATACTATAACCAAAAATAAGTTGCAAAGAATATGGTATGTCAGTTAGGACACTATATAGTGTCCTAACTGACATACCATATTCTTTGCAACTTATTTTTGGTTATAGTATCTGCATGAGAGCAGAAGTGTGATTTTAGTTTTAAAGTGGTCTAATATCAGGGAGAGAGCTAAGGGTAAACTGAAATGGCAATTTTAGAATATTAGCAGGGCAAGTACCTTTTGGAACTCTTTGCCTGATATTTAAACCTGTGCAAATTAGGTTGAATAGGTCATTATTTTCCATAGTGAACATGGACAAGTATTTATGAATTAAAAATCTGAATTGCCCAAAATATAGACTTACATAGGGATATTTCCCATCACTATAAAGTTTTAAGTACAGTAAGCAGTTCTTCCCAGGAGAAGAGAACAGTTGTTTGGTTTTTCTAATCCAAGCCTTAGCAAAATAAAGATAGGCTCTAACCCAGAAGTTACGACTACAAACTTGTGAACATACAAATATGTTGGAAGACCTAGCCTTGTAAGGAGGTTGAAATGGAGCTTCAGTCAGAGCAAGGAGACAGCC
>NW_027549277.1:0-1017 GCF_008692635.1 Crocuta crocuta
ACAGCTCTGCTCTCGGGCCCGGGTCCTCGGAGGCTCCGCGGGTGGATGGAGGGGCACAGCTCCGCGCTGCGTCCGCATTGGCCGCTGACGATTCATCTGAAGGCACTGGGGAATGTGTTGAATCTGTCTGACGTCGCGAGGGAGATTTATTTGGTTTGTTGACCTCATTTACTATGTCAGGAGTTGGGCGCAGTTTTCAGGGTGCCGTCAGCGTGGAATGGTGGCCCGGGACCGCCCTGCCCACCGCTGTAGAAGACAGTGTGAGTAGAGCCCCCCGGACTGTGCCCTGACTTTTCCCTGCAGGGGACTCCGGAGTTAACACTCACCAGGGGAGCATGCCTTTCTACGGAAGAGGTGGATGCTGGTGCTTGACCCACGCAGGCCTCGAAGGTGTGTCAGTGGTGTTCCTAGTGTGTAAACAGCTTTTCACCACAGCTCTCACACCGCATTTATTAACAAGTGAAAACCACATTATCATTTTAACAGTGCGTGCTTAGTAACTGCTTCTCTAACGCGCAGTGGTGCCAACATGCCTAATAAAATTTTGATTATAACATTTATAAGCATCGGGAAGCCATGCTTTGCAATCTTCTTTTAAACTCTACCAATTTGAAATCCAGTAATTTATATTTTTAATACATAGAGGGATTTTTAAAAAAATAAATGAATGTTATTTTCAAGAATGTTAAGTAGCTTTTGATAGACACACTGAGTGAAGAGGCGAAATACCTGATTTAAATTACCCAGAATTCACCGGGGAAAGATTTTTAAAAATAGTTTTAGCAAAATAGAAACTAGAAAGATTTTACCTTAGGTGTCCTCACTATCTGGACTACCTTGGGAGATTTTATAGATTTTAAGACTGTGTTCAGAAAGCCTCACGTATTTGAAACACTTTGGCATTGTAAAATTGATGAGTAGTTTAAAAAATAACCACATGGTAATACTATTTTAAGTTTATTTATTTTTAACTTTTTTAATGTTTTATTTATTTCTGAGAGAGAGAGGCAGCATGAG
>NW_027549278.1:0-1023 GCF_008692635.1 Crocuta crocuta
AAAAAAGCAAAATCAGTTAAGGGAAACATTGTTTTAGAAAAACTGTACTGGAGTTAAACGCGGTGACACCAGAGCAGAGATGGCAAAAGATCTACATGGAAACCCAACAGAGACGTTCCAGTCACTGCTCTGATCTGCCCTCCACTTGCCTTCCTCTTCTCTGTGCCCAGGGAAGTGGACCTGAATGAGATCAGAGAGATACAGAGGCGTGAGACTCCCCCTGGGCTGGCCACAGGCTGGCTGCGTCCCCCTGTGTGTGTGTTGGGTGGGGGGGTCACAGTTCTCTCCAAAGAGCCCTCACCGTCTCTGGGTCCCAGGAACGGCCCCTTCTCCTCCCCCTCCGGCCTAAGGCTGGTGACCACACTTTGCTGTCATTAGCCTCTGCATACCTTCACTATCCCTTCCTATACCGTTTTGGTAATCCCTCGGTAAATTCTAGAAAACTCGGTTGGAATATATAACCTGTTTTCGACTGGGATGTTGGTTGAGGGATATAGACAGAAACTACTGGTTCAAAGAAAGAAGGGAGGATATAAAGCAACAACCTATTGTGGGGAGGAGATTTCAAACAAAGAATGATCTGGGGACGGAAAGAGGCTGCAGCCAATTTAACCATGGGCTGATGCCCATCACACTTGCATGTAAAACACAGGCACCTGATCAGAACGTGTTTAAGAAGCTTACCCTTCACCTGTTAAGAAATCCTAATTCTCAGAATGGGATTTGCCGCATTTCAACAGATTCCCTACTTATCCAATGTGTACTGGCTGTATCCTGTGACAGCAATGTACCTGAGGTGCTCCTCTGGCATGTGTCCACGTCCACGAAACGGCCTAAGAAGATAAGGCACCTCCTGCAAATGTCCCCTCCCCCACCTTCTCCTTAAAGTACAAAGTTGATCGGATACGTCGCTGGCTCCCAAGACCTACCCTTTCACAATCATCATAGCCAGAGTCCACTCAGACTCTGCATTCCTTTGTAAAGCATGACCCCTCTTTTCCAGAAGCTTCCAGAATTAGGTCT
>NW_027549279.1:0-1023 GCF_008692635.1 Crocuta crocuta
GGGACATGGTTTCAAGGCACCCTGTTGAAAATGGATGTGTAACAGTTGCCTGGAGCCTATTAAACCTTCTCTCAGGGTCATGTCGGAGGTATCTAGAAGAGCTTCCAGGGTCTCTTCCAGCCTTTTCTAGAATTAATCTGGTAGCCAACACTACTTTAGCAAAGAATATTATACACAGTAGGTGTTCAGTGCCTAATGGTTGAGTAAATGGATTTTAATGGAATGACACCCAACTATGCTTCTGGAAGATACAGGGAGGGTGGCTAAGGAGCTGCCATAGCAGACAGCTGCACCATCTAGGGAAGGGAGGTCCACACTAGACTCCTCAGCGTAGAGGCTGAGCCCAGTTGAAATGCAGATACCTGGACAAAGGGAGTGGGGACCCAGGGATGACGGAGGTGGCAACATGAAGTTAATTAAGGACTCACTTCTGGAGCCATACTGGGTTTGAATCCTGGCTCTGCCACTTAGAGTCATGTGACCTTGAGTAAGTTTCTTTACCTCCCTGTGTTAGAGTTGCCAGATTTAGCCAACAGAATCACAGGGCTCCTAGTTAAATTTGAATTTTCAATAAGCCATGAATAATGTTTTAGCATAAATATGTCCTACCCAATATTTGGGACATACTTATACTAAAACATTACTCACTGCTTCTCTGGAATTCAAATTTAACTGGCCATTCTGTATTTTACCTGGCAATGCTACTCTGTGTTTTAGATTACCATTCTGTAAAATGAAGATCATACTGTTTATGTCAAAGTTGTTATGAGGATTACATGAATTAAACATTTTATTTTATTTTATTGTTTTAAAATTTTTTAATGTTTATTGATTTTTGAGAAGCGGAGAGAGACAAAGCACAAGCAAGGGAGGGGCAGGGAGAGAGGGAGACACAGAATCGGAGGCAGGTTTCAGGCTCTGAGCTATCTGCACAGAGCCTGACGGGGGGCTCGAACCCACAGACCATGAGAGATCACAACCTGAGCCGAAGTCAGACGCTCAATTGACTGAGCCACCCAGGCG
>NW_027549280.1:0-1023 GCF_008692635.1 Crocuta crocuta
AGAGCCCCTTTCTCCTTCAGGTCCTTCACTAACTACAAACAGCTCTGGGCCATCAACACCCTCCTAAATGAAGTGTCTTCCGGTTCAGAGCAGAAAAGTGCTGACTTGTCAGAGCCCTTGGCTGAGGCTTCTGACTCAGGGACACTGAGCATGGAGAGGTTTTCGCTGGACCTTGATTTTTGGTGACTGGATATGGCTGCCCCTTCTGCAGTCTGCACCATGGCCCTCATTTCTGCATTGGTGACCATTTACTTATAAAAATTATCATGAACATCATGGGTAGTTAATATGAGCCCACAAGCCATCCAGAGCCCCCGCCAGGTCACGTTGGCAACAGGCGTGGTAGCTCTGAGAGTCCCTTCTAAAAATCGTCTTTGTTTTTTCAAGATAAATAATAGTCTTTTGCTACGGCTACCAAAGTGAAGATCTACCCCTGCTAAATAGAGAGTCCCCTCCACCCTCGCCTCCCCCCACACACAGGTACACACTCATAAGCATTCATGGGTGTATCTCAGCCCTAAAGAGTCTGAGCACATCCAGGTAACAAATAATAAGAAAGTAACTTATGTGAGGGAGGGAGTGATCGCATAACACAGTGTTGTTCACATAACATAGGACCCACTCTGTTTTGTTCTCTGTCTATATATAGCATTTCCTGGGTGGATGCATTGAATGGGAAAGATTTGCTTATCAAAACCAAGGTTGAGTGTTCTTACCTGTGCTAATAGGTGCCTATGAAGGTGCCATAATATGGATGGACCTAGAAGGTATTAAGCTAAATGAAATAAGTCAGACAGACAAAGGCGAATACTGCTTGATTTCACTTAAAGGTGGAATCTAAAAACAAAACAAAGAAACAAACAGGATCAGACATAAATACAGAGAACAAGTGGATGGTTGCCAGAGGGGAGCAGGTAGGCGGATGGGCAAAATGGGTGAAAGGGATTAAAAGATACCCACTTCCAGTTCTAAAATAAGTAAGTCGTGGGGATGAAAAGCACAACACAGGGAGTACAGTCAATA
>NW_027549281.1:0-1023 GCF_008692635.1 Crocuta crocuta
TAAGCGAAAGTCGGAGGCTCAACCGACTAAGCCACCCAGGCGTGGCCCCAGGAAACTTATTTTTCAGTGATGCACTCAGATGGGCATCAACGGCCCAGCTACAGAAACACAGAAGTCTACTCCATTTCCCACAAAACTCTGGAAAGATAAATCTCACTTCTTCACGCTCAGGCTCCACAGAGATCTTCTGCGAAAGCAGAATCCGGTTTCTATTTAAGGAACTCAACGAACCACCCCTCAACACTGTAGGAAGGAATAATATTCCTGGAAGAAGTAATGAGTAAACGAGGAAACCTGAAGCAGGGTGGCTTACGAGTAATACAGAACTCACGGGAAGGAAGAAGTCCAGAGCCACGGAGCGAAGGCTCTCTGGTACGTAACTTCAAGTTGTGACAAATCCTGGTGAAATCCGGCGTGAGCTCGGACAGGCCAAGGCTGGGCACCCGCGCTCTCCGAGACACTGTCTCTTAGTCTTGCTGTGGTTTCATCACCTCCATCTTCAAATGTCGCTGGGAGGCTCCTCGGAGCGACTCTCTCCTTCTGGCAGCCATACTTAGGAAGCATGTCTACTGGGCTTCCAGTGAGGGACCTACATGCCGCTATTTTATTAGCTTATCTGCTTATGATTTAATTGATCAGTGGCCCTTCCACATTGGGAAACCAGTGTTTCCTGATTCACCACTAACGCAAGCCAAGCCATTAATGTGGATGTTGGTAGGTGCCAAGTTCTGTGCAAAGCCAACTTGTATGACTGAATTCCCCCAGCAGGTAGGCGAAATTATACTCCCCATTCTACACATGAAGAGACAAGGCTCAGAAAAGTTAAGGGACAGCCAAGGCGTGAACCCACAGCTGTCTGTCACCACAGCCTATTCCTACCACTTACAGAGAACACAAACGTGGTGTCTGACTCTAAACCCTCAAAGGCAGCTCCCACTGGTCGCAAGCAGGCTGTGATTACCTGCAGGGCAGCCCCGACCTGAAAGGCCACGCAGTGTAGGGGACGGGCTGTAACTGGACTCT
>NW_027549282.1:0-1024 GCF_008692635.1 Crocuta crocuta
AAAAAAAATAAATAAAAATAAAATTAAAAAAAAAGAACAACAAGACAAATAACCCAGTTTTAAAATGGGCAAAGGACTTGAATAGGCACTTTCCAAAGTAGATATCTAAATTGCCAGTAAACAAATGAAAATATGATCAACACTATTAGTAATTAAGGAACTGCAAATCAAAATCAGAATAAAATACCATTCATACGACTTCAAACCTACTAGAATGGCTATTACCCTCCCTATGATCTCTCCCCTCCCCAAAACAAGCAAATAATAGCAAGTGAAGATGTAAGATTTTGGATGCCCTATACATTTCTGGTAGGAATGTAAAACAATACTGTGGGGAAAGTTTTGGGATTCCACAAAAGATTAAACAGAATTACCCAAGACCCAGTAATTCCACTCCTAGATATACACCCAGAGAACTGAAAACAAAGACGCAACAGGTAATTGTACACTGATGTTCATAGCAGCATTGTTCACAGTGGTTAGGAGGTAAAATTATAGAAGGGTCTGTCAACAAATGAAGGGATAAAACCTGTGGTATAATCACAAAACAATATTACACAGCCATAAAGAGATATGAAGTTCTGAAAAGTGATACAATATGGATGAACTTTGAAAAAATCATACTAAATGACATAGCCAAATACAAAAGAACAAATATTGTGTGATCTTATTTATATGAAATACCTAGAATAGACCAATTAATAAAGACAGAAAGTAGACTGTGCTTACCAGCAGTTAGGAGAAAGGGAGAATGGAGAACTATTGCTTAATGACTACAGGACTTTTGTTTGGGGTAATAACAATTTTGGAAATAGATAGTAGTGATGGTTGTACAACATTGCAAATGTAATTAATGCCATCCAATTGTACACTTACAGATCATTAAAATGGCAAATTTTATGTTGTATATATTTTGCCACAATAAAAATAATAGTAAAAGGAAAAAAAAGAAATTACATCATTTGTAAATTATAACTATTCCATGAGTTCTCACTGCTGTTTGAATTAAAAAAAAAAAAAAAAA
>NW_027549283.1:0-1024 GCF_008692635.1 Crocuta crocuta
AAAAAAAAAAAGACTAGCAAACCAAAGAAGCCTAAATGTGAGAGACCAGGGATTCAGTTTCTTTTCATTTTAAGGCTAAGTATACAATCTTGTTAACCAAAAATATCTGTTGGAGAGCCTGGGATGCTATGACACACTTTGGTACACGAACTCCACTTTGCACACTGACAATCATTGGAGCTGCTGTGGATATACATTCAAAAAGTCAAAGTGTGGCGAGGAGGAATAGAGTTCTGAGAGTTGCGCTGGGAGCACTCGTGATAGTACAGACGCTGAATGCATAGAGAAGATTCCAGCAAAAGTCACAGAGACTGAAGACTAAACCTGTCTACCCTGCGTCTCCTGGGGCAGGAGACAGCCCTGCTAGACATGCTAGACCCCTCACACAGGTAAGCACGGCCAAGTCCACACCGAATGAATCAGATTCACCTGTCACCTGGCAGCAGCTGGATTCCTGAGACCCGTCACCGGGCAGAAATCACTTAACACTCGAAATGTAAGATCAGGCCGAAAATGCAGGCGGCCGGCGCCACCATGGACATAACGTTTTGTGCACCAACAGAACATGAATGGAATGCTAACTTGACAAAGACTCAAACGCACACACTAGCAGGAAACAGCTCAAGCGCGGAACTCACCAGAACAGCCTCGGGAGGGTGGCTGCGAGCTGAGGAGCCCGGAGCGGGGAGGTCACCTGCAGACACCTGTTTCCGCTGGCCCAGCGGCGGGTCCAGGAGGGCGCGTCTCGGGGGACCTCCAGGGAGGCACCGCGAACACTTAACTCGAAGACACCCAGCTCATACACAGCACACTGTTTACACCGCAGATCAGGCAGCGGATTGCTTCAACGCGGCAAAGTCAGTGTTTCTAGAAGAGAGAGGGCTGGCTGGGGAGGCTCTGGACACGGGTCGCGTTTGCACTGCAGGTCGACGACCGGCTGGTGGGTGACGCAGATGTGTATCCGGGGAGACGGCAGCCAGGCGCAGGCAGCAGGCTCTCCGGTTCGGCTCGGACGCGGCGCCCG
>NW_027549284.1:0-1022 GCF_008692635.1 Crocuta crocuta
CTTTTTTTTTTTTTGCCAGAGTAAAACTAGAGAATGTGGGAGGAAAAAAGGATCTTCCATGGAAAAAGATTGCCATTAAGAATATAACCTTGGGTACACCTGTCTGGCTCATTTGGTTGAGCAACCAACTTTACCTCAGGTCGTGATCTTGCAGTGAAGCCCACATCAGGCTCACTTCTGTCAGCCACTTCTGATCCTTTGTCTTCCTCTCCCTGCTCCTCCCCTGCTTGTACTCTCTCAAAAATAAATGAACATTTGGGGAAAAAAATATAATCTTGGACTGTTTTTTTTTTAAATGTTTATTTATTTTTGAGAGAGAGACACAGAGAGAGTGTGAGTGGGGGAAAGGCAAAGAGAGAGGGAGACACAGACTTGAAAGCAGGTTCCAGGCTCAGAGCTGTCAGTACAGAGCCCAGTGTGGAGCTCGAACTCACATGCCGTGAAATCATGACCTGAGCCGAAGTTGGACACTCAACCGACTAAACTTATCCAGGCACCCCTGGACTGTTTTATAAGAAATATTTTTATTGAGTTTAATGATTTCTTTATAAATTTTGGATATTAATCCCTTGCCTTATGTATGGCTAACAAATATTTTCCCATTCCATAGGTTATCTTTTCGATTTTGTATTATTTCTTTTGCTGTGCAAACACTTTTTAGTTTAATGTAGTCCCACTTGATTTTTGCTTGTGTTGATTGTGCTTTTGGTATCATATATTAAAACTTTGTTGCAAACTAATATCAAGGAGTTTCTTTCCAAGGAGTTTTCTTCTAGGAGTTTTATGGTAGTAGATTTATGTTTACATTGTTGATCCATTTTGAGTTAATTTTTGTGGGTTATGTAACATGCAAGTCCAATTTCATTTTTCTACCTGTGGTTGTCTAGTTTTCCCAGGGCCATTCATTGAAGAAACTGTCTTTTCCCATTGAGTATTCTTGGTTCTCTTGTCAAATATTAGTTGACTATAAGTATAGGGGCTTATTTCTGAGCTTTCTATTCTGTTCCATTGATCTATGTGTC
>NW_027549285.1:0-1024 GCF_008692635.1 Crocuta crocuta
TATTAATAATCGTACATGCATAGCACATTGTTTATATTTTTATTAAAAGTTAATATTTTATCCACTTGCTTCAGACAATATGAGATCATATCTATTGGCCTACTATTGACGTATTTTTAAATGCCAGACTTGAATGCTGTTTTGTTTAATTCAGTCCAGCCTACTAATAACCCAAGAAATAATTTACACCCTTCATATGTGCTTCCAGGGTTTTTATTGATTGATATCTTTGATTAAAAATATAGGTATGGAATTAGACTTTTTATATATTTATTGTTATGAATTTGGATGAGTTAGCATTCTCTAATGCCGCTATTTTTTTCTATCACTAATTTAATTTCACCTTTCTTAAACTCCAAATGATAGTTCACTCGGCCTCATTCAGAGACGAACATAGACAATACATTTAAAAGATTTGATTATATTTAGAAGGAGGGAAATTCAAAACACATGGACTTAGTACATATTTTTTAACATCAGAAAACACTTTATTTCTTTATATTTCTCTACTTTTTACAATTAATGAGGCTTTACGATAAAAAGATTTGACATAAGTAATGTGCACCATTAACATAGTCCATTCTTTTAAACGGATTGAAAGAAAGAGCAAGCTTAAGAATACAAACTGCTGAAATCAATAATTATCCCTCTATCATATTTGCAACATATGTGTCTAGTTTATCAGATTAATATGACTTCTTAATGCGCTTGCTTCTGGCATAATCAAGCAAAGCTGTCTAATTAATTTCAAATGCTCAGTTTCTGTTAAGATAGCTAAAAGCATATAGAAAATACAAAGAAGGGGAAAAACCCCCACCAGGTGTTAAATATAGAAATGTGTGTCCTTCTAGAGCCAAATAAACAAAGGAGATCTCTTAGTAGCTCAGATTGAGCATAGAGGCTCTAAAGTACATACTTATTTGTAAAAATAACCCTGAGCATATATGACTTTATATATAACTTACATGGAAGCTTAGTTCATTGGTCTCCTGGGATTGTGATGAGGCTCAAAGCAGTGCTGAGG
>NW_027549286.1:0-1024 GCF_008692635.1 Crocuta crocuta
CGTCAGCTTCATTCATCAGCTTGGGAAAATCAGCTTTCTGACTTCTTGGGCTGATCTTGGTCCCGAGGCAGCCACGTGGCATCATTGTGTCTTGTCAATTCCTGTCGATCTCTTTTGCTTCATGACAGTCCAAATACATACTGACCATCAGTAATTCTCATTCCTGGGAGTCTTGGTAACTTTTTTGTTGTCAACTCACTGTTCTCTTAATCCTTTTCTTATTGTGCCTTGTTTCCTTCGGTTTCATTTTTTCTCCACTTCTCAAGGTGATTGGGAAATGGAGGAAAAATGTGCCTCATGTCTTTTAGGCTTGCTCTTCAAAGATAATGCTCTGGTTTCTTTTCCCACCATTGGTAACTTACTAAAACTTTTCCAGAAAAAGATTAATTCTTGTTTGGACTGTCAGGCTTTTCATTGTCTCCGAATTCAGAGTTGGCAACTTCACATATGCAAATTCAGTTATGCTTGCTGTAATTATCTAACCCTGATTCCTTTAGCAAAGATGTTCTGTTTTACATATAGATGCAGGGGAACAAAATAAGGCTGGAGGGAAAGAATCACTTGGAGTTCTATTTTTTTTTTATTTAAAGTAACTAATTAGAGCTGCGTACAACCCAAGAAAAGGAAAACTTGTCTCTTTTATTTGCGACCTTGAGCAGTAGGTTCCCTGTTGAGTCTCACGAATCAGGCAGTTCCCGTGGGTTTTCCTCGTGAAGGCAGTACTGAGAGCAGTCTTCACAGAGGACAGTGCAGAGGAAGTGGGGAGTTTTCATGACCAGACCAACATAGGTAGGTAGGATTTTCCTATAGTCACCAAAAGTAGTTTTTAAAACATCTGAAGAGGAGCATCTTGGTGGCTTAGCCAGTTGAGCATCTGACGCTTGATTTCAGCTCAGGTCATTATCAAGCCCCATGTTAGGCTCTGTGTTGGGCATGTAGCCTGTTTAAATTTGTCTCTCTTCCTCTGAGGCCCTCGGTCCCTGTCTCCTTCTCATGCTTGCTCGCTCTCAAAACAAAACAAAAA
>NW_027549287.1:0-1024 GCF_008692635.1 Crocuta crocuta
CAGTTAATCTGGGTACCGACGTTTCACAGCAAATGTTTGTCATGTATTTAACCAACATTTACCTGGGATTTACTTCAGGCCAGAGCTGTTCTCAGTACTCTACGTACATTAAAGCATTCAATCCTCCACACCATAGATACTGTTATTTTATCCCCATTTTACAGGTGGGGACACTGAGGCACGGGAAGGCGGCCCCGCTGCTAACTGGCCTGGGGGTTCCTGTCCTCAACCACCTCTTCTGAACAAAGGCTTTATCTGGAAAAATGAAACTAACTTTGGTGGAAAAATGAATTTGTAATCTCGTAGTAACAACTCCTAGCTGACAGTGGCAAATGTGCCCTAATTCTTAGAGCAACCAAAAAGAATCAAGCATTGTTTCCATGGTATTTCTGACAGAGTGGTGGTGCGTCACCACCCTTCCCTCCAGGTTTGACTTCCACAGGCTGCACAAAGGAGAGTCAGGGCTTCTGGAACCTCCCTAGAGCCTCCCCTGATCCCTGGGGGTTGGTTCTCCCCCGCACAGCCCGCCCCATCCTCTGCCCGCAGGCTTCTCTTCTGCGGTGTGAACGGGCCAAATCTGCCAGACCCTCCCCATCTGTGACTTCGTGGTGAGGGTCACTCGCTGCCATGTGGAGATGGGCGAGCCCACCAGGACCCCGTGGGGCCCCCACCCTGTCATCTGCCCTGAGACCCCCTGGAGGGGACCCACGGGGTCACTGGCACCCATGAGGTGCAGAGGACAGCCAGCTCTGACAGCCCACTGTGGAATGTTCAAGAATTTCACCACCTGGTAGCTGGGAATCAGCCTGGGAGGATTCACACCGGGGAACCAGCACCTGCTACAAACCAGGGCGATTTTCTCCTAACGCTGGGGTTGACCAGCAGCCCCTATGGTCCCATCTCTGGCCCAGCCCTGACCTCCAGGTGGAAACCCTGTCGTCAGATTTGGGCTCCCCTTCCGTCCCCAGACCCCCGCCTTCTCCTCCCCGCCCCCTCCCTGGACAGGGGTCCTGAGCCCCGAAAC
>NW_027549288.1:0-1024 GCF_008692635.1 Crocuta crocuta
TCGGGGCGGGGGGGGGGGGCAGGAGGGGATAGGAAACCTGGTCCCTCGCTGTCTTTTCAAGGAGTTTAAAATCTATTTGGGAAAGTCAGACAGGGAAGGACACAAGCGTGCATGAGAGGGAAATGACAGTGAAGGACGGGAGCGGAGACGTCCAAAAGCCCCGGCTCAGACAATTAATTGCACGGTTAGTTTGGAGACCCGGTAAGGGAGGGGGAGGCCGGTCCTGGTGGGAAGGGCCCCCACCAGGTTTCCTGGAGAGTGAATGAGCCTGGTCCTGACTGACCAGGAGCATCTGCCCAGACAGAGCCCCGGGGAGGGCAGGAGACCAGAGCTCCCAGAAGCCCGGAGGCCTGCATGGTGGAGGCAGCCCAGCAGGTGACCTGACTCAGTCTCCTCACATCTGGATCAGACGCTGGATGGTAAAATGCTTGAGGGCCCTCCTCCAGCTCTAAAGGGCCACAAGAATGTTCGAGGCCCCGCGTTCCTTCTGCCCACAGCTAGGAAGATGGTCTTGATGCCCCCCACGCCCACCCTTGTGTCATCAGCGAAAGGAGAAGGCTGGTGGGCTCCAGGCAGTGAGCCCCGCAGTCTCTATGCACAGCAAACTCTGGGGCGGCCGAGCAGGGGTGGCCAGGATTCCAAGCTGCCAGTCGAGGGGGGGAAGTCACCTTTCCCTGCACAGGAGAAGTCACCCACCCACCCAGGCGCGGCCCCGTGTGGCGGGCGTCAGACTTGAAAAGCCCCACGTGCACATACTTGCTGGGAGAAGCGTGGCTCTCACCCCTGCAGCAGGTGGGCTCCAGGTGAAGCTCCAGCGTGCCCCAGAGGTCACCGCCTGGTTCTGGAGGCTCAGCCAAGGTCACAGGCAGATGCGTGATGGACATGCCATGTGGTCAGACGAGAAGGCAAGGCCTCTGGTCTTGGCTTTCAGTGTGGTTCAGTGAAGCTTTGCCGTGGAGTCTGTTGCTAGGAGGTGATGATCAAGAATAATAGAGGATTAAGTTTCCCTTCCAGAACTTTCCGT
>NW_027549289.1:0-1020 GCF_008692635.1 Crocuta crocuta
CCCTCCCCTGCTCACGCTGTCTCTCTCTCTCTCTCTCTCTTAGAATTAAATAAAACCTTACAAAAAATTTAAGAGTAACTTGCTCAAAGTGAGTAGGACAGCTAGGATCTGACCCAGATGATTGATAAGTGCAAAGTAAAACTGACAAAAAAGGATAAAAATAATAAGGATAAATGTAGAGATATTCTAGTTTTAGTCAGAACATTTTATGCTTAGAAGTGATACATCAAATGACTTCCACTCAAAGCCTGTTTTAAATGTTTAAATGTGTAAACGTTGTGCCTTTTGTGAGTATCATTAATTTTGGGGTTCTGTTTTATTGCACGTAGGATTTGGGAAGATCCCATATATAAGAAAAGCTTTGTTTTTTACTTTATATTTACTATACTGAATGATGAGGCCTGGAATTTGGTTGCATATTTCCTCGTATTTTCTAGTTTCTCACATTCAGTACGTGTGGGCGTATTTGTTTCCTAGGACTGCCGTAACAAATTACCACAAACTGGGTGACTTAAAACAACAGAAATTTATTCTCTCACAGTTCTGGAAGCTGGAAGTCTGAAATTGGTATGTGAGTAGGGCTGAAGCCTTCTGAAGGCTCTAGGGAAGAATTCTTTTTCCTAATTTGGTTGGCGGGGGGTGGAGGGGATACCCAACATTCCTTGACTCCTAACTGCACACTCTAGTGTCTGCCTCTGTCTTCACATGGCCTCATGCCCTATGTCTCTGTACCCTCTAATCTTCTCACAATGACACACTTTTGGATTGAGGGCCCACCCGAAATCAAGTATGGTGACATCTTGAGATCCTTAACTAATTAAGTCTACAAAGACCCTCTTTCCAATAAGGTCACATTCTGAGGTTCCAGGTGCACATGAATTTTGGGGCACCCTATTCAACCCACTACAGCAACTATGGGGATATTGTGGCCTGGCCATAAGTTGCCACTCTGTAATACCTCTGAGACTTCGAGACCAAACACAGCATCACAAAATGACTTCACAGAAGTCCCCATGGCTC
>NW_027549290.1:0-1025 GCF_008692635.1 Crocuta crocuta
CTGGTGTATGGAGATGTAAGTCTAGGAACTGCAATACCAATGGGAAGAGTGATTGGCACTGGTAGGAGGTCATATCAGAATTGTGTAAACCCAGAGGAAGTAGAGCTGAGAGATGGAACCCGATGATATTGTGTAAATACCAAAGCAGACTACATCTGAAGTGAGATCTATTCAGTTTCTGTATCCTGAAATCAAAACATGCTTAATAGATACCAAGGAAAACATAGATCTTCAGTTGGACTACTTCCATCTCTAGTATCAGAGGTACAGCCTGTTGCAGACAGTGTCAGTGCTTTGTCCGGAAGCCCTTTTTTCTCTTTTGTTTTTATGCATTTACCTCTCTTTGGTGTAACAGTCACATCTTCCTGGGCCACTGGAACCACTCGGCCCATAAGTAGCGGAGGGCCTGGGAGTTTCCCAATGACTCTCTAGTCCAGGGGTGGGAAAGTGCAGTTCCCTTGCCTTGACTTGGACAATGCTATGGCATAACGTGTATTCCAGTGATCCTGTGCCCTATGCCTGGCTTCCTCTGTTTCCTGTCCTGCACTTCCCTCACGAATCACTTGCACACGGATCTTCATTTCAGGGCGTCCCCTCAATATGTCAATCGTTGGCAAAAAAGATCCAATAAAAATATTAGAACTATGAGAAGTTCCTCTTTTGTCTAGTTTTTACTGGCTCCAGAGAGAACAGAGAAAGCCCATCTGCAATGCAACTTCACACTCTTCTAATCAAAGATTCAGTTTCGAGTGTGCATGTTTCCAAGACATATAATGTTTTAAAACTTCAAATTTATAAAAACTTACAGTATTCCAGATTTGAGCTTTTTATTTTATTTAAAATTTTTTAAAATTTATTTTAAGAAAGACAGAGAGTGAGAGCAGGGGAGGGGCAGAGAGAGAGAGAAAGAGAAATCCCAAGCAGTCTCCACATTGTAAGTGAAGAGCCTAATGCAGGGCTCAAACTCACTAACCGAACAGTGAGGTCATGACACGAGGTGAAATCAAGAGTTGGATGCATAACCT
>NW_027549291.1:0-1024 GCF_008692635.1 Crocuta crocuta
AAAAAAAGAAACGTAACAAACTGACTTCAATAGCTTGAAAGGAATGGTTATCCCCTCTATATTTTACCATAACGTCCAGGCATTAAGAAGCTCCTTTTTGGAAAGTGCTTTTACAGCCTCATATCTATAGCTTGTCCTGCACTCCTTTGTCACATATGTGTTTCCAACTTGGTCGTAGCACAGCTAGGTTACTATGCTCCGTCATCTTTGCGTCTGAACCTATGGAAAGCATGTCCAATAATTGCTTTCAATGTGTCTTGGCTTCTAATGGAAATATCTGTGTACCTCTTCATTAGTAGAAGTTGATTGCTTACTTTCCTTATTTTGAGTAGCATTTTGCTGATTTTCTGCATCCCTTATAGTTTTTGGTATTCAGGAATTCTGCATTTTACCCTAGAGTGTCCTGGCAATTTGTGTATTTTTATGACTATACCAGAGACTTTTTCTGAGGTGGAAGCAATTAACGTGAGCCTGAATGTTGCTGTGATGATTTTGTAGGCTGCTCTGAAGTCATGCTGAGTGCAAGGCTAGTTGTTTTAAAGCCAGGACCTTACTGTGCCTAAAAATCCTATGAACTTTGAGTTTCCATACATCCCAAGTATGAGTGGTTAAAAGTGACATTGACCGTGTGTATGCGCCTGGCCATGTTTCCTCACACTGACCCAAGAGGGGATCTTCTACTAACTCTGGAACCTTTGGAGCGAGGTTTCCTTCACTTTATTTTTCTGCTCTGAAAACGTTAGCGATTTTGGTATCCCTGGAGTCTCAGCTCAATCCCCTCCATGTAGAGAATCCTCACAACTTGCCCTGTGTCCTTTCGCCCACATCTCTCTCTGCACATGTTGCCATGACACCCCTGATGCCTGGAGAAATGCATGCAACTTTGTTTGCTGATGTCTTTTTGAAATCATATTCACTGGAGGGGCACCTGGGTGGCTCATTTGGTTAAGCATCCGGCGTCGGCTCAGGTCATGATCTGGCGATCTGTGAGTTCGAGCCCCGTGTCGGGCTCTGTGCTGACAGC
>NW_027549292.1:0-1026 GCF_008692635.1 Crocuta crocuta
CCCCCCAAGCCCCATTCACAGATTGGGAGTGAGGGCCCGCAGATGAGCCTTTCTTCTTCCCAGCAGGGTCAGTGGGGCCTGTGCAGAAGTTTGTCACCTGGAGACTGAGACGCGGTAATTCAGCACTCTTTACTGAGGCCTGGTTGGCAGAGCTGCAGATGGGGTGCTTGTGAGGGGCAGCTGAGGATCTTTGGGCTAAACTCATCTGGGGTCAAGCATGGGGGACTGGGTGCACACTGGGGACAGCTAAAAGAACTGGACTAAGCTTACTAGGAAAGAGGGCTGCAGACAGGCGTTGGAGTGTGTTTTTGAGGACTGGGGAGCTTGGTTTGGACTCCCAAAACAGATTGGTGGGGCACTGAGGGAGCCTGTGCTAGAACCCCAATGAGTGCTATGACAGTGCATGTTTGGGGGCCCAGAGGGCACTGGGCTAGGACACCATTAAGGCACAGACCAGTAGAGGGGTCTGTGTTGGGGGCCGGGAGTCTGGATCGGTGCTCCATTGGTGGGCAGATTACTATGGGAGGCCATGGAGGGGAGAGCCTGGGTTAGGCTGGAGTACTGTCAGGGGCACCTAGGCCTCTTGGCTGGACTGTTCTGGGGTCTGACCCAATTGAGAGAAGCCCCTGCCTCCTCCCCTGATGTCCCCTGGCTCCTTCATCCTACACCTTTGTCCTTGCCCCACAGAGCGGGAGAGGGGCCGAGCCCTGCTCTCTGCCAGGTCTGGGAGCCCCTCCAGCCAGCTGCCCAATGTGGATGAGCGCGTGCGAACCTGGGAGAGCCGACGACCCCTTATTCAGGACCTGGCCCGACGACTGCTGACTGATGATGAGGTGCTGGCTGTCACCCGCCACTGCTCCCGGGTGAGCCTCCAGCCTGTCCCCCGGCTCCAGCACACGGTCACCCAGTCACCCAGCCCCACATTCCTTCAGGCCACTGTCTCTGGCCAGTATCTGGGTTCGAGGCTGTGAGGTCAGTGGTCAGAAAATGCAGAAGTCCCTCCTGTCTCTCTCTCTCTCTCTCTCT
>NW_027549293.1:0-1026 GCF_008692635.1 Crocuta crocuta
AAGGGCAGGAAAGCATGGCTGTGTCGAGCAGAACCTGGTGCAAACCGTGAAGGATCAAATACCTGCAGAGAGAACACCAGGGCCAGGACAGGTGTGGTCAAGCCCCTCCTTCCCATCAACCAACCACCACACAGACCACCTAGAGGTGGGACAGGTAGGCGGATATGTCTGGAGACATCATCCCCTCCTCCGCAGGCCATCATACCTCTGGGTTTGGCCACACCTTCGGGTTGTGGTGAAGGCAATAAAAGGAGAGCATGAGTACGAATCCTGTAGGACAGAAGATGAAAGACTGATCATATCCATGCCACGAGGAGCCATGTGCATGCTCAACCAGCTTGGCAGCCACACTGAGAGATACTTCTCATCACTCCAAGTGGATTGATTGTGTTGCAAGGGAAGTGGGGCTTATATGGCAAAACATAAGAGAACAGATTACTAGACAACCAGAACCAGGTTGAGAAGCAGGAAAGAACTGGAGTCTTATGTTCTGGAGCAACTAAAGTGACAGACAACTCACATTTATCAAGTACAATATGAGCCCTTGGGGAACATGCAAGAACTTATCCATCCACACAATAGGCATCCAATGACAGCGCTCATATCTCCATTGTTCACATGAGGCACTTGAGCCTCAAGAAGCTAAGCTACTTGCCTATGACCACACAGCTAGGATGTGGCAGGACTGGGATTCAGATTAGAGGTGAGCCAAGGGTTGGCCTCCAACTGTGGCTGGGATCTCAGATATGATCTTCAGCTGCTCTCTGCCATCAACCTGAGGCCTCCCCAGAGACTGGACCATCTGTGCCATGACAGTGAATTCTCTAATCTCTCTCAATAACCTAGACCCCAAGAGGAAGGACTACATATCCCCTTGCTCCACCTGATTGTCTTTCAAACACTCACATCTCAAAATTAGAATTAGAGTATTAGGGCATAACCCAAAACCACTTTCAGAGGCTGCCATTTGTTTATTGAACTTCTGCTGAATTTAAACTCTTTGCAAATTACAACATACACCTCACC
>NW_027549294.1:0-1026 GCF_008692635.1 Crocuta crocuta
ACCACCCTCCAGTTCAGAAGCCAGCTGCAAGTCCAAGTCGTCACCTGTGCTTCTGACTGACTGGCTCTAGATTGGAGGTTCCAACACCCTCTTCGGGTTCAATTAATTTGCTAGAACGGCTCACAGAATTCAGATATATTTTACTTACTAGATTACTGGTTTAATATAAAAGGATGTAACCCAGGAACAGCCCTGCTGGAAGAGATGCTTAGGGCAAGGTATGGGGAAAGGGCATGGAGCTCCCACGCTCTCTGAGCATGCTACTATCCCTGAATCTCTACCTATTCACCAACCCAAAAGCTCTCTAAATCCCATCCTTTTTGGTTTTCAAAGGAGGCCTCACTACATAGGCAAGATTGATTAAATTCATTCAACCTCCAAAACCTTTCCCCTCTCCAGACGCCAGAGAGTCTGGACTTTCAGTCCCACCCTCTAATCACACAATTGATTCCTCTAGTGACCTGCTCCCATCTTTAGATGAACTAGAAGCTTTCCAAAAGTTACCATCAGCATGACAAGCCATCTTTATTACTCTCATCAAAAGAAATTTCAAAGGTTTTAGGAGCTCTGTGCCAGGAAAGGGGAAGAAAGACCAGTATTTTTTCTTCTTATAAATCACAGTATCATAGCACAAGCATGATTTTATCCTGACACCCAATACTCACCCTCCTATACACACAGATGGAAGTAAACTGATCACTTGAACTCTGCATTAAAAATCCATTAAGCTGTTCCTATCTTTGAGTCAGAAATCTCATCCTTCAGATTTCCTAAAGAAATCATCTCAGATACATATAAGGTACATGAAACATTTCTATCCACAAATGTTTCTATCCACATTGTTTCTTACACTGCAGAAGTATAAAACAAAGGCATAAACAAAAGCATAATCGTAATTATTAAAAGTTTCTGCTTAATGAGTGAGTGCTTCTTGGGGGTGCCTGCGTGGCTCAGTTTGTTAAGTGCCAACTTCGGCTCAGCTCATGATCTCATGGTTCATGGGTTCAAACCCCACGTTGGGCTCTG
>NW_027549295.1:0-1026 GCF_008692635.1 Crocuta crocuta
TCAAACCCACAAACCGTGAGATCAGGAGCTGAACTGAAGTCGGATACTTAACCGACTGAGCCCCCCGGGCGCCCCTGGCAGATATGTTCTTGACACTGAAGTCTATGTTGGTCCCAGGAAGAGCTTCACTCAAAGCTTCACGGTACATTTCAACAGTTTTCTGGTTTACTTCAGTTATATGCACGTCAGATGTAGCATTGACTGGAGCAAAGGTGACCCCCACGCCAGCTTTGAAAACAGCAACCTCCGCATGGCCCACAGGGACAGTACCAATACCACCAATCCTGTAGATGTACTCAGGTGGGCGTGTGCAAGGGCTTGTCACTTGGACAAGCTGGTGACAGGAGGCCATCCAGAGCTTCAAGCAGTGAGGCTCCACTACACTGCCTGGTTACGGGTGACTTTCCATCCCTTGAACCAAGCCATGTTAGCACTCGGCTCCAGCATGCCGTCACCACTCCAACCTGAAGCTGGTACAAATGCCACTGTCAGGCTTGGAGCCAATTTTCTTAATGTAGGCGTAGATTTCCTTAACAATTTCCTCATATCTCTTCTGGCTGTAGGGAGGGTCCAATAGAACTCACTTTGTAAAATAACCACAATTAGTTGTTTTGCACCCTGGGTGTAATCCAGGCGCGCATGCTCCCGGGGCTGCGCATTTGTGGAGGGGCCTGCTTCCAATTCACCAACGCCAGCAGCAGCAATCAGGGCAGCGCAATCAGCCTGAGATACGCCTGTGGTCATGTTTTTGGTAAAGTCTCTGTGTCCTGGGCCATTAGTGATGGTAACCTAATACTTGCTGGTTTGTTTGTTTTTTTAATTCTAAGTCTATTATTTATTTTGAGAGAGACAGAGACAGCGTGAGGGGGGGCCAGGTAGAGAGAGAGGGAGAGGAAGAGGGAATTCCAAGCAGGCTTTGCACTGTCAGCACAGAGCCCAAAGTGGGGCTGGAACTCACAGACCATGAGATCATGACCTGAGCCGAAACCGAAGAGTCAGACACATAACTGACTGAGCCACCCAGGC
>NW_027549296.1:0-1024 GCF_008692635.1 Crocuta crocuta
TCTACTTCTGAAATCATTGTTTCACTATATGCTAACTAACTTGGAAACAACATTTAAAATTTAATAAAAACATAATAAAAACCTCAAAAAGATAAAATTATGGGAAAAAAATGAGCTGGGAAAAAGAGTGATAAAAAATCCAGGAAAATGAGGGGAGAATTAGAGAACTAAGTGATACATTCAAAAGGAACAGTATCCAGAGTGCCTGGGTGGCTAGTCGGTTAAGCAAAAGGAACAATATCCTTATCATAGCAATTCCAGAAGAAGAACTAGAGAAAGAAAAGACCTGAATGTGTACTAGAACAAATCATCGCTGAGAACTTGCTTAACATAGTGTTGGAAGTCCTAGCATCAATAATCAGACAACAAAAGGAAATAAAATGTATTAAAATTGGCAAAAGAAGAAGTCAAACTTTTACGTTTTGCAAATGAAATGATACTCTACACAGAAAACCAGACAGAGTCCACCAAAAGTCTGCTAGAACTGATCCATGAATTCAGCAAAATAGCAGGGTACAAAATCAACATACAGATATCAGTTGCATTTTTATGCACCAATAAGGAAGCAACAAAAATAGATATAAATAAACTGATCCCACTTACAATTCCACCAATAGCCATAAAATACCTAGGAATAAACCTAACCAAAGATGTAAATGATCTATATGTATGCTATATACTATAGGAAGCTGATGAAAGAAATTGAAGAAGACACAAAGAAATAGAAAAAAGTATTCCATGTTCATGGGTTAGAAGAATAAATATCGTTAAAATGGCAATACTACCCAAAGCAGCCTACACATTCAATGCAATCCCTATTAAAATTGCACCAGCATTCTACCCAATGCTAGAACAAACAATCCTAAAATTTGTATGGAACCACGAAAGACTCCGAATAGCCCAAGTAATATTGAAGAAGAAAGCCCAAATGGAACGCATCACCATCCCAGACGTTAGCCTCTAGTAAAAACCTGTAAGTATCAAGACAGTATGGTATTGGCACAAAAACAGACATATAGATCAA
>NW_027549297.1:0-1026 GCF_008692635.1 Crocuta crocuta
GCCTGAGCGGACCCGAGGGCGCCATGGGGGGCGGGGTCGGGATTGTGACTCCCCCCGGGCGTCTGTGCGCTCACCGGCGCGGGCTCAGGGCCCAGGGCCCCGCGCCGGCTGGGGACAACCCCAGCGAGCATCCTGCATGGGAGCAGTCGGCTGGGAAGGACGCCAGCGCCCCCTCCGCTGTCCCCAGGGCCGAGTTCGGCCCGACGGGCCCCTCGTAGCGCACCCGCCCTTCCTGCTACCTCCCTACGCGTTTAGGTAGGGCCGACCGACGGCCCAGGGACGGGAGGCGGAGGGGCGCAGGGGGACCCACCGGAGGCTCCGGCCGCAAGGCCCGCTGGGAAGAAGGGCTGTGCGGTGGGACCCCAGGGCCCCCGTCTGGCCTCTGAGACCGGCGGAGTTGGGAGAAAGTTGCTTCGATCCTGGAGTGGGGCCCCCGGGGGTGTAGCGACTTCACCCCTCACACAGCGACAGCCAGCGAGTGCCCTGACTCTCAGCAGCTGGCACTGCGTCCCGGAGGCTGGACTCCCCGCTGGACTGAGGACCCCGGCAGGCCAGGTGGCTCTGCCCCTCTAGTCTGCACCCTGGAGTGAGCTCCCAGGAGGTGGCTAGACCGCAGGCGGCCCCTCAGGGTCCTGTCTGGGGTAAGACCCCTGGGGGTGCTGAGTAGTGTCCCCTGACCGGGCCTGGGCCTCCCGGAGAGCCTCCTGGCTGGGCTGGCGGGCCTGGGGGCCCAGATGCTCTCCGGGACAGCAGGCAGCGTATCCAGCCCGGCCTGGGGCGCGCCCCCTCCGGTTCCCCGCTCCCCGCCTCTCTCCAAGCCCCTACTTCCTTGAGGGCTGTGCCGGTGGTCTCTGAGCCTGGCACAGCTTGAAATGAAGGTGGTGTCCCCCGAGGCCGGCCCCGATTCAACTGCTCCGTTGGATGTTGCCATCCTCACATGCACCCTTTTCTCCATCCTGGGTTCAGGGCTGGGTGAGGGCTCACTGGTGGGGGGGGCTTATGGAGACGGAAACTTTGGGGCAGCCC
>NW_027549298.1:0-1026 GCF_008692635.1 Crocuta crocuta
TTAAACCCAGGAATCAATTCTGGGTTTAAAAGCCCAAGGAGACACAGCAAAAGTCAGGGAGTGAAATTCTTTCACATTTGAAAAGCAAGTAATAAGAGATGTTCTTGGTTTATTGGAAAAATGGGTAGGTGGAATTATCATCAACTTACTGGGAATGGTAATGGCTTTTGGGGGTGTGTACTGAAGTGTTTAGGGATCAAATGTCTTAATGTTTGCAACTGACTTTCAAATGGTTCAGCAAAACTTGGTGATATTGTATATCACACACACACTATGCCAGGTAATGAAAATGTGGCCGCATGTTAAACATTGTTGGTCTAGGTGGGGTATTTAGTGCACTAGGATTTTGACTTTTAGGTGGGTTTGAAAATCAAAACAACTAAATAGACTAAATAAGCTGGCCATTAAGGATATATTTAAAGTGAAAGGAAATCTCTGAGCCTGGAGCCTCGGGATCTAGGGAAGGTAGATTCCAGCCTGCCGCTTAGTTCCTTCTCCCCCACCTGCTGGCACCCCGAGTAATGTTCATTTCCCAGCAATGTAGACCTAGATGGTCACCTGGACTAACAAGCCATAAACATGACTTTGCTTTCTTAAAGATCTCCTCATGGTAGGAGAGGATCTAGGGTCTCAGGGCAGGGAGAGGTTAGCACTTCATCTATGCCTTTCTTACCTTTTTTTCAGAGTCTATGTGGTCCAGGGAGGGCTGGAAGTTATTATAAATGGCATCCAAGTGGATGGAGTCCTCTTGATCTGGATGGGAAGAAAGCCCCACAGAATCAGATAGTTAGGAAGACAAGCTCCTATCTTTACCTCTAATCCCACCCACTGCAGGGTGAGAGATGTAGCCCCACTGCCTAGGAAACCGAAAGCTATTGCAAACATGACAGACTTTCTAAATTATCAGACCTCAGCAAATGGTTTGATTGGTTGTCAGAAGATGTGGAAAATCACATTTAAAAATTCAACAAAGATAATATAAAGAATCTATAAGGAACTCACCAAACTACACGCCCGAAAAACAAA
>NW_027549299.1:0-1026 GCF_008692635.1 Crocuta crocuta
ATCTATCTATCTATCTATCTACATATCTACACTCATTTGCTCCCCAGAAAAGACAGTCAGTCTAGGTAATAAGCCAAATATTTTATTGTATTCTGTATAAGAGCAAAAAGGCCCAGAGAAATGTACTACTTCTGAATTACAGAATGTGTAGAAAATAAAACCTTAGTAGTTAAGTCTATTGCTGCATAAGGAAGAAAGGAAAAAGCAGGGTAGAAGAAAAAAAGAAAAAAATATAAATTGGAAAAGATGTAGCAGTACATTCCCTCTTTCTAATTGATTTTGTTTTCATACTAGAAACCACAAGACCATCTGCAGAAAAACTTCTATAAATAATAAGAGTTTAGTTAGTGTATTGTGTTCAATATCATAATTCAAATATTAATTCATTTATATGCAGAATCAATAAGAAAAACTGCAATTTTAAAAACACAACATATTACAACAAAAATGTAAGTGTCTGGGAACAAAATTTGACAAATATTTTCTTCATTTGTATCAACAAATTCCTTGCTGAGGAATTTTAAACTCATAGATGAAACTTCAGCATAATTCATCAAATTTTAAATTCAGTGAATTTCAAATATAATAAATTACAAATACAATAACTTATAAATATCGTTTATTTCAATTTTAGATTGAAAATTAAATGATGTATATATGTATACATATATGTATGTGTGTGTATATATATATATAAGATACAGATAGATGGATAGATAGAGGGATAGTTAGAAGGATAGAAATAGAAAAATAAAGAGAGAATCAAAGACACAGAAAGAAGCATCAGAATGATTAGAGAAAATGTCTAAAAAGTGACTGCATGTGGGATGTGATAAGATTAGACTTCGTGCCTCAGAGGTATCCTACTTTTCAACTGTATGCGCTAATTTTTATAAGTTATCAATAATGTATGCATTAATTATGCATTCATATTATGCTTATCAATATCATTTCTTGATATTTTATGTGTATAAAGAAAATAATTTAGGGGCGCCTGGGTGGCTCAGTCGGTTAAACGTCTGAATA
>NW_027549300.1:0-1027 GCF_008692635.1 Crocuta crocuta
CAAGCAGGAGCTGGACGACATCCTCAAGTTCGGCACCGAGGAGCTGTTCAAGGACGAGAACGAGGGTGAGAACCTTTCCTGGGGCTTCCGGGGAGCAGGCCCCTGTCCTCACTTCTGAAACCCTTCCAGAAACGCTCCCCCGTGCAGCCCGGGGGGAGGGTTGGCCCCTCTCCGTACGCGGAGGGTTGAAAACAACGCAGGTCTCTAGACTCCCAGGGAAAGCGTCTTCTCCCGCTCAAGCTCCTGGGAAAAGGAAGCAGATTGGAAGGCTCTTCGCTGATCCTTTGCTCAGGTTGTGCCCGAGGTTCTGGTTGGGACTGACTCCGCGTCCCCTCTCGTTCCCGGTCTCCCCCAGGCGAGAACAAGGAGGAGGACAGCAGCGTGATTCACTACGACAATGAGGCCATCGCGCGGCTCTTGGACCGGAACCAGGATGCGACAGAGGACACCGACGTGCAGAACATGAACGAGTATCTGAGCTCCTTCAAGGTGGCGCAGTACGTGGTGCGGGAGGAGGACAAGGTGAGCGGCTGGGGCCACACGCTGTGTCTCCCGGGCCCCCTCTGCAGGGCAGAATCCCTAATGGGACCTTGAAGTAGGAGGGTCCCTCTTCGCTCTGGTCTTTGACGTGGTCTCTCAGTGTCGCACCCGGCAAAGGGCAGTAGCCGATCTCACACAGCTTCTCGGTCTAACGGGCGAGAGCAGACTTTGTGAAAAACCTAGGCAAAGAAAGTACCGATAAACACAGAGGGCGCCGGGGGAGAGGCTCAGGAAGGAGGCAGGTGGGAGCAGGGGAGAAGCACATCGCAGGTAAGAGGTAAAGAAGGTGTGCGACGCCCAGAATATTCAAGCAGAGTCAAGGAAGCGGGGGGAGCAGGGGCTCTGTCGCGGCGTAAGCACCGGGTGGGCGAAGAGGGGGGGCCGCCAGCATTCGCTCTGCTGCCCTTCAGATCGAGGAGATCGAACGGGAGATCATCAAGCAGGAGGAGAACGTGGACCCCGACTACTGGGAGAAGCTGCTGCGGCA
>NW_027549301.1:0-1027 GCF_008692635.1 Crocuta crocuta
GGGCTGTTGTGTGGAGTGAAGGGGAAGCAGGTGAGAAAGCACCTGGAGGGGTGCAGAGCTGTGTTTTCCGGGCCTCGACCTTGCCCTTGAGGTGGCAGCCCGCTGGGGGAACACGAATGAGCTTTCCAAAACACGGGTGCGAGGGGGGATGCAAGGAGTCAAACTCCTGACCATGACGAGGAATGGGGTGAGGGGAACCGGCAGCACGCAGTGGCTGTGGACTTAGGCCAAGTATTATATTAAGGTACAAATAATATGTCATTATATTGTGGCACAAATGACAAAAATAATTGATTAGCATGTCTCAGCCTCTCACACAAATGTGATTTTCCTGGCGCAGTGGCCTAGGGAGAAGGCTGGCTCTCGGCTCCCCAGGACTCACTAAGTGCTGTGGATGAGAGTGGGGGAGGAGCACATCGGCACCTTCCAGGCTGTTATCAAAAGGCCGCAAGGAGGGGTCACTTTTGTCACCTCTGCCCTTAGATCTTATCTGGTAATGACAAACTGACATGGCAATTTGCAAGGCACTTTGCCTTTGATTAGTTAGTGGAACTCTTGAAGTAAACCTACAAGGTGTGTATTACAATGATACCCATTTTACAGCTGAGGAAGCACAGGCTCAGGGGAAGAAGGTGGTGGTGCGGCCAAGAGCCGTGGGTCTCCCACGCAGCTGCTGTGTCATCTTCAGCAAATTGCTTACCTCTTTGCACACTTGTACTTTCCCATCTACTCTGGGGACAGCCTTCCTCCCCAGCCCTCACTCCCACCCTGTCCCCGGGGGCTGGGAATGCCACCTCCCTCGGAGATGTGGCTGTGGCCCAGTCAGTGGTAACTGGTGGACTTGAGCTGATGCGAACACTGGCTTGTGGGGAGCTCAGTCCTCATTTCTTTAAATCCTACAGATTCTCTCCTTGCTCAGGACACATGCCCTGTGCCTCTTAATGGCCAGGCGCGGGGCTGAGCCCGGGCTTGTAGTGCAAAGAACATGGGCTGCAAATGATTCCTCTTCTCTGCTCGGGCAGCACCT
>NW_027549302.1:0-1025 GCF_008692635.1 Crocuta crocuta
AAAAAGGTTTCTAGAACCCCATTACTGCATAGTGATTTCTTGTCTATGATTATCTTGTACTCGAGCTTTACTTATTTTTTTTCTTTTGCATAGATTTGATTAAGTAAAGCAGACTTTTGTGTTCTAATAAGTTACATCATTAGTCTCTCTAAAATGAGTCCGGGATACCTGAGTGGCTCATTCGGTTAAGGGTCAGACTTCAGCACGGGTCATGATCTTATGGCCCATTAGTTCAAGCCCAGTGACATCACCGGGCTCTGTGCTGACAGCTCAGAGCCTGGATCTTGCTTCATATCCTGTCTCCCTCTTTCTCTGCCCTTCCCCCACTCGTTCTCTGTCTCTGTCAAATATAAGTTTAAAAAATTTTAAAAATTAGAAAACTAAAATGTGTCCATATTATTCAATAAAGCATATATATTATAGATTAATTAAACATTTTCATATGAGTCCCCCAAAATTTTACTCTTGATTAATTTATTTTTACTCTTAATAATAATACTGGAAATGACATATTTCTACTAGGTTTTTTTTTCTGTACATCAATATTATGCTAGGTTTCTGATTTGAAAAGTCTAAAGTCATTCTCTCTTATAGTTTGTGCTTCCAAAGAGTAGGACTGACCCCTTGGGATAAGCATTTGGTAGATCTTCCATTTTCCACTGAAGAGACTGCACACATGATCTCTACTTCCTGCTCTCTGATTCACATTTGGTAGTTTTTATACCCAAACACGCATCTTATTTCAGAGATTGTGCTTTAATACAAAACTTCTGTTAGAAGAGAACTCCAGGTAACAGAAGTAACATAATTGAAATAATTATCCTTTTCAAACCCTTAGTTAAAAAAAAATCACCTCCGAATGAAGTCTCTACTTGAGTTGTACTTCACCATCTTCCCCTCCTGCCCAAGACTTGATTAAAACACAAGAATGTAATTATCTGCTAATTTGGAGTCTCAACTGATTAAAATAGAAAAAATTTGCACAGGTCAGAGGTTATCGTGGTGCATAATTAATTGTCCGACAT
>NW_027549303.1:0-1027 GCF_008692635.1 Crocuta crocuta
TTGAGTACATCGGTGCGGGTCTACAAAGACTTTTCACTTCTCAGACAGAAACACTGTGGCGGACTTCACAAAGATTTTAGTGAGTGCTTTTAAACCTTTGGATTTCTCCATTGGTGTGAACATGTTCCTAGAAACAGAAACAACTCAGTCTAATTGGAGCCATTATCTCTGATATGATCTTTAAAGTCAAGAAATATTTAATACAAAGTATTTGTTCTCCATTATACTCTCATTTGCTTTTTGCATTATTAAAATATGAAAATCAGTCTGTCATTAATTTCTTCAACTTAAGTGAAGTCCCGGAGAAGTCTGTTTCCGTATCCAAATTAGCCTTCAGCAGAGGCTCAAGAAGAAGGTGAGGTTCACGCATACGGAGTCTTGGGCAAGCTGGGAGCCAGGGCACATGATGTCTCTACCGGTTTTACCTCTGCGTGATTTGGGGGCAATTCTGTGTTGCTTTTCTGTTCGCCAACAGCTCTCAAGCTCAGAATCACCAGGGGCACTTGTTAAAACACAAATTGGTGCTCCCCACTCCCCAGAGTCTCAAATTTAGTAGGTTGGGTGAGCCCCAAGAATCTGCATCTCCTACCCAGCCCCTAGGTGTTTCTAATGCTTTCGGTGTGGGGCAGGCCACAGCAATGCACTCCTTTTGCTCTATTCCTCTTTCCTGAAGAGGGGAGCAGAGGAGTCACAAGGGAATGCAACATGGCGGAATGTGTTATGGTCTTTAGATGATACTGTGGGAGGCGTGTGCTTTTATGGGAATGGAGGGAGGAAGAAGCACACATTTGGATCAGGCCCCCAACATTTATTATTATTTTTTAATTTCATTAACAAGAAGGTGAGCCTAGCACTTGTAGGCAAAGAACCCAGAGTCCTCTAGGGGAAGAATGAAGAAAGTACCAGAAAACTCCAAGTAGTTTCTCTAGCTCTCCATCTTTGCCTTGCTATCAAAAATCCAGACTTAGGGCTGCCTGGGTGCCTCAGTCATTTAAGCATCTGACTGTTGATTTCAGCTCAGGTCATG
>NW_027549304.1:0-1028 GCF_008692635.1 Crocuta crocuta
TAACCACTGAGTTTGTGGCATTTGGTGACAGCAGTTATGGGAAATTATTACCTTAAGAAAGCTATATTGCTCTGAATGAAATCAGTCATGACTTTGGGGTTCTAGGCTCTTCCTTCAGTGTATTATTTATTCTTACTTCCTCCTGTCCTCAGCCTACGTACGTCATTTCTCCGTTGATGATTCCGCCCTGAAAATCATCCTCACCCGGAACTACTCCCCATTTGCTTTCACCAGTGAGCACTTAATGCTGCCAGACCGTCTCCTCACATCTTCACCTACTGTCCAAATTGGGACAAGGGGGGATACTCCGCCCCCCCGCCACCATCTGAACTATTAACACACACAACCTTTACCCTTCCTTGCAATTGGCCCTGTAAGTTTGTCTCATGTCCCAGACGTATTCCCTGTTCACCTACCGATTCCCACAATTAAACACCAGCTTTGGCCCGTCTCTGTCTATCCATGCACGCCTCCAAAGAAGAGAGAAGAAACTTCGTCCTCTGATGGACTTGCATCCTTAAAAGTTGCCCCTAGGTCCTTTCCCTGGGACGAGCTGATGCCCATGTGCCTGGGCTGTGCTCGCTCTTCCTGGTTCCATATCCTTCCTGTGACCAAGGTCTTTGCACCTTCCTTGAAGACAAAACCTTCCATTCCCTTCACTGTTCGTAAACCTTCCAAGGCTTACAAGCTCTTCTTCCAGCCAGGGATCATCTCATCATCTATTTTTGTAAATAGTGCTTTACTGGATCACAGTCCCACCCTTTCACGTGCCCGTCGTCTGTGGCTGCGTTTGCATTAGTGTGGGAGAGTTGAATAATCGCGACAGGGCCATAAAGCCTGAAGTACTTCCTGTCTGACCTTTCACTGAAGAAAAACTTTGCCAGCCGCAGTTCTAGACCGTATAGTTTCATCATCCGATGCCACCTGATCATCAGTTAGGCTTTTTCATGTATGATAGCACAGCTGACAGGGTGGTTTTGGACGTGGACAGCTGATACCTTAATGAACAAATAGAGCGTGTTTGTGTG
>NW_027549305.1:0-1029 GCF_008692635.1 Crocuta crocuta
TTATTCTAATTTCTGATAAAGGTCTTTATTCTTTCTGATCGGTGCCTCATAGCTCTTGTCTGCCCATTCATGCAAAATATGGTTCATCCTTTTTGCAGTATGAGGTATTGTCCATTTTGCAACCCGGTGTTATTTAATGGTTACTGATAAGTTTAATGTGAATTTCTCTCCATGGTTTTGGTACTAAAGTTGTAAATTGTTTTTTTCATGGCTGGAGAATTTTATTTTATAAGGTTTACTTCAACAATGGAGAAGTACACAGAAGGTTTTGGAACCACTGCAGAGCATAATTTTTAAGCATTCTCCAAGATGTCACCACATATGGTTATTCATCACCACATCCCAGAGCATGTCAAATTTTATTAGTGTGACATGATGGAATGTGGCAGGAGAGATACTATTGAGCCTGATTTACTGCACACATGCACACATACAAAGTGTAAACAAAGATGTTACACGAAGTGCTATCTCAAGGTGCAGTTGCCAAAATTACAGGTTTTCTAAGCCAAGCTAAACTAGGATAACTATCAATTAAGAACTCCTTCAGAAATATGTTTAATAATGAGATATCCTAAAAGATAAGGTCTGTCTTGGAATTACCACTGTTTAAAACACATCAAGATGAAGAGAAAGTCATGAGTAGATATGAATGCCACAGCATCCTTCGGCCACACAAACACTCTCACGTCATCACTCAGCCAGCTAGGTATGCCTTTGTATCAAATACGAGCTTGCTATGGATTCTTCTTTGCCTGGCATGCTAAGAAAATGCCTCAATGGCCCTGTTGGAAGGATGGCTGTCTGAGAACTTTTAAATACTTTATAATCCTTAAATTGCTTCTCATTCTTAAGTTTTTCCTAAACTCATGCAGGATTGTAAACTATGAATGCAGAGTTCTTATTCTACCCTGAATGTCTCCCTCTTAAAGAAGTATTCAACAGGACTATGTAAATATTTTATTTCAAGTCAGTGAGCATACTCTATGTCCATCACTAAAGATTTCATGAGTTAACTACTAGAAGTAAGAG
>NW_027549306.1:0-1029 GCF_008692635.1 Crocuta crocuta
CAGACGGACCTGGCCAGTTTGTGCCTGAAAGCTGGGGTCAAGAATCTCAGCACGGTATTTCTCATGACTGATGCCCAGGTGGCTGATGAGAAGTTCCTTGTGCTCATCAATGATCTCTTGGCATCTGGTAAGAAACTCTTTTCTCTTGAGTGCCTTTGATAAATTCCCCCTGGCGTCAGAGTCCTCCCCAAGTGATCCAACGTCCGGAGAGCTAGGTCATAGAAATAAGGAAGAAAGTAGCAGAGGACAGGTTCATTAAGGCCCTTCTAGAGTTCGTTCTGCCTGCTACCCTGGCTCCTTTGATTGCAAAACAGACAATCGTCGTGGGGCTTTTACTGGAACTAGATCTGATTATTGGAAGAACAACAGGTTAAGGGTCCGCTGATCTCCTGAGCCCAGAGGGAGGGTGCTATTCCCTCTCCATATTCAAAAGCTAAACTAGAATGTGTGCAATATTTCAGGTAGGTTAGGTAAGAAGAGAAACAGAGTATTTGCACACCCAAAACTTACCCAATAGGGCAAGATTAGGTTGCCAATTTAATTGAGGATTCAGAACCTTATTCAAGCAAAGTGGAAACAACAATAGATGTAGGATATCTCTAAAATGGGAGCACCTGGGTGACTCAGTTAAGTGTCGGACTCTTGGCTTCAGCCCTGGTCACGATCTCACAGTTTTGTGAGTTCGAGCCCCGCATCAGGCTCTGTGCTTCTTTCTTTCTCTCCTTCTTTCTCTCTGTCTGCCCCGCCCCCACTCACGCTGTCTGTGTCTCTCTCAAAATAAATAAGTTAACTTAAAAAAAAAGAATTTCCTTTAAAGAGAAAAAAGGATATCTCTAAGATGATTTCCTTGGTTTCCCAAAAACTTGACAGAGGCTGTTAACTGCCTTGGGACCATATCCGTGCAAGACAGGACTTCCATGGAAAGTTCAATCCTGATAGTTTACTGTCCTTATTTACTTAGGAATTTGGGAATTATATGAATCATTCTGGTTAAAAAAACATTATACATACACACACATATAAAAATAA
>NW_027549307.1:0-1030 GCF_008692635.1 Crocuta crocuta
GTGTGCACACACACTCACACACACGAGAGGTCCCTCGTGAGACAAATCGTATTCTCTGGGCTCTGGGGTAATTTGGGCGACTTTGGGACGGGAATTAGGGCAAAGGACGATCTTCCTCTTAAAATGCTATTGTTTGGTTGTTTCTGTTTTGCTGTACATGCAGTGTGGCCAGAGTCCTAACTGGGCATCGGTCTGCTTGGGGGCCCTGGTGATGGGATCCAAAGCCATGGGTGTCCTGCATACCCGCGAAGCTGGCCCCGCACCTTCACCAGGAATTACATCCGCGAGAGGCCGCGTCCCCGCGCTCGGCAGAGCCACACTGCCCCCTAGTGCCCACCGAGGGGCAGCGCAACCGTGCCGTCCGCACGAAGACGACCTAAGCCTGGACTGTCAGATATTGTGTCAAGGAAGGGAAACTGAATTTTCAACATTTTCAAAATTCCTGAGGATTTAGGTAAGCACTTAGCCCCTTTGGAGAGTGAGAGTGAGACACTCTGTTGTCTGTAAGATGCCCGTCCGTGCTGCCGACCGAGTGTAATCGGGCTGGAGCGAGACGCCATTTATTAGTCAGCCCCCCGTCCTATTTGGGGTCACAAGGCATCCATCCGGACTCTCCCAGACTGAGAGGGCCCCGGGGACGCCGGAGCCCAGTGCCCACGCGGGGGAAGTCCCGGGCCAACCAGGTCTTGGTCACCCCGTTTTCGTCAGGGCAGCTCCGCTCTTTACCCGGACCTCGCTGGCCCAGACGGATGGAGACGTGAGCCATGTGGGTGGGGTATGCGGTCCCCATGGGGGCCAGTCAGCTGTGGCTCCGGCCAGTGAGTGGGAGGGGAGGGAAGGGACGGCCCTGCTCTGGAGCCAGAGTCTCCTGGACTCAGCAGGGTGCTGGGAACCTGGATTTGTCCACAGACGATTAGAGACCACGAGACCATGGCTCCCCTCCTGTGCCCTTGGGGCCACATGTGTGCAGCGATGGGATCGCTAAGTTGGAAGAGCACCGCGTGGCTGTGAACCCAGAAGGTAAATTAGC
>NW_027549308.1:0-1030 GCF_008692635.1 Crocuta crocuta
AAAGGGGTGTCTGCAAGTTCTGAGAGGGCTCCGGCTTCTGGGTGGGGGTCACATCTACATCGTGGGATGTAGTCTGCTGATCACAGAAATGTACTGAGACATACATATTATTTCAGATATTCCCCAAAGCTGCAAACCAAATGGTCACTCAGGCACAAAGTGCATCCACCCATAGCTGAGATCTAAAATACCGTCTTAGTGCTTTTCATGTTAGACTGAAACTTTAGGATCAACTGTAGAAGTTTCACTGTTAGAAAAGAGCTAGTGATTATTATGTCCAACTATTACTTCATGCATTCCATTCTTTTTTAGAATCTAATACCTATCTGAAAAGAGTGAACGACTTACTACATCGGGAAAGGGGGCTTCTGAACACTGAGACAGAGAAGTGGCAGGATTGGATTTTGTGATCTCTTTTTCTTACTGGGAAATAAATATAATTTCACCTGAGATTGCAGTGACAATGCACGGGCACTTGAACTATCCCAGAAGAGGTGAAACGGCTGAAATCAATGATGATGTAGCTATTCACTAGTGCCCAAAATAGCTCTTGGCCATGTGCGCAAGGTTTGGATCTCACTGAAGTTTACAGGGACAATGAAGTCTGAGAAGTGAGGGAATTAAGCTGAGCAGATGCTTACAAAGGAAATCAGAGGTTATGACTAAATCGTGAGTTATTTTTATCATGGAGAAATACTATCTTTAATGAAGCTGTAAAGACATAGCTTTGCACCTTGCAGCATCTGTACTATCCTAACAAATACCGTGTAAGTGCCTGTAACTCAGGGGAGATCGAGGAGCTATATTCTTTGGCAGTGACTGGACTATGGGAAAGCCTCTGAGTACAAATGACCCAACTCATGCTGCTGGTGAATGCACGGAACACCAAGGTTACTGCCCCACCCCACCCTCCAGCAGACTAGCAGACTGATGAACTGCAGATGTTCTTTACACCAAGAATGCAGAAATCCTATAAACTTTCCCAGGATACATCATGTAGCAATGCAAACTGAGCCAAATCTGGACTGAG
>NW_027549309.1:0-1030 GCF_008692635.1 Crocuta crocuta
GTGTGTGTTTGTGTACACGTGTGTGTGGTTCTTGGCAGCGCCACCCACTGGGAGCCTCTGAATGAGCCTCCTTAAAAGCAGGGGATGTGTCTCCTCTGACTGGCCACTTTCCATTTGGCCTGCAGACCCTTGGCATCCTGGGGTCCGGCGCCTTCCCTTCCCATTTCCAGGTGGGCATCCACTGGGCCTCCCAAGGGACCCCAGCCCAGCTGCCTCCGTGGGACTCAGAACCGGTTCCTGGAAGAAACTCACACCTTTGACCCCCTCGAGGGCTACTTCCGGTTGCGGCTGGCGGTAATCCATCTCCCTGCAGAGGCTGAGCGCCCGCCATCTCTGTCTCCTAGACTTCTCTAGGCCTGGGTCTGGCACTTCAGGAGACTGGAGGTGCACAGCAGTGTCCAAAGCAGCATCTCCCCGGGTCGGTCCTCTCTTTCAGCTTCTCCCACCTCCTCGAGGTCGGCCCTGAGCTAGGGGTCTCAAAGCCGATATCCAGCATCCTCTTTGCAATTCCGGCCCAGGCGGAGGGAAGGGCACTTGCTACCCACCGGGTGACTCCTGGCCTCTGGGGTTTCCGCCAGACTGAAGGCAGGAAGAGTCCCCTTCTCACACCCCCCTTGCTTTTATTTCTTTCAACACTTGTTTTCAGCTGTCATCTCCCGCCCGGATCAACTCCAGTATGGAAAACCAGCTACATTTTCTTTTCGTTCCCTTGCCCCTTCTGACAGCCCCACTCCTACAAGGCGGAGCCCACGCTGTTCTGCGAAGGATGGAGTCGCAGGAGGGAGCGGGGGTGGTTCGGACACCGCCCACTTCTATTCACCCTCCTGTTCTCATTGGGGCCCATCTTGCCTGGCCAATGAGGGCATTGCAGCCCCTACCTCCCCAGCTACAGCGATTGGCTCCAGAGTGGGGGCGTGGCCAAGGCTAAGCCAATCAGAGCCAAGGTACTGCCCGCTGGGAATGACTCTCAAGTCTCCTGAGACCGCGTTTCTCACTCGATTGCTGAGCGGGTAGGATGGAGCCTAGAGCC
>NW_027549310.1:0-1027 GCF_008692635.1 Crocuta crocuta
CCGTGAGATCATGACCTGAGCCAAAATCAAGAGTCAGACCCTTAATGAAGAGAACTGCCCAGGCGCCCACAGTTCATTTTCTTGCCTGATTTACTCTAAGATGGGCTAAAAGCAGGCTACACCAAACCGACCTATGGTCAACTCACCCTTTAAAACATACCTAGCAAGGAATATCACATAGCTTGACTTCACAGCACACCAAAACTCTAACTCAAGCCCTTCCTACTACAATTTATGTCCATTTGTTCTTGCTCTTTCCTCAGAGGAGCTTTTAGAGTTTAACTGAGTACCCTCTGTGGAGCTATAACCAAGCAATCGCCTAGGAGACAGAGGTACATTGGTAATCAGTCCCAGATGCAGTGCTGGTTGGAATACCAACCAGAGCTAGCCGTTTGTTAGCTACAGTTGTTTTCCCCCATAGCATGTGGTAACTGCAGCTTTAAGAACATGCAGGAATTATTAGCTATGATTACCTAAGGTGTGACTGTTTTTTAAACCAACTTTATTTTTTAGAACAGTTTTATATTTACAGAAAACCTGCAAAGATAGTAAAAAGAAAAGTTCCCATATACCTTCCACCCAGTTTCCCTTATTATTAACACCTTAAATTGATATAGGATGTTTGTTACAACTTGATGAACCAATATTGATGATGCGTTCTTATTAACTCCCAGTTTATGCTTCATTCACATTTTCTTTAGTTTTTACATAATTTTACTTAACATCCTTTTTGTGTTCCAAGAGCTCATCCATGATCCCACCTTTCAGTTGTCATGTCTCCTCAGGCTCCTCTTGGTTGTGACAGTTTCTCAGACGTACGCCTTGACTTAGACAATCACCAGTCAAGTATACTGTAGAATGTCCCTCAGTGAGGATGTGTCTGGGGTTCTGAGTTTGGAAAGGAAGACAAAGGAAGTCAAGGGCCAGTGTCATCACGCATGAAGGGCGCCTGCTATCAACATGACTTTTCCTGGTTGACGTTGACTGTGATCACCAGACTGAGGTGGTGGTGTCTGCCAGGTTTCTC
>NW_027549311.1:0-1031 GCF_008692635.1 Crocuta crocuta
GCACAGACACATGCACATGCAGACACAGACACACACACACGCACAGAAACACACACACGCACAGATACACGCACGGACACGCGCACACACAGACATACACTCATGCTCACATACAGACACACGGTCATGCACAGGCACACGCTCACGCACAGACACACACGCACAGACACAGGCGCGCACACACGCACAGACACACTCACAGGCTCACGCACAGGCTCACACACAGGCACGCACGCATAAGAGCAGGCCGCAGACCCCTGCCTGCTCCCAGGCACGCGTGCATGCACGTCCACGCAGAAGCATTCACATGTGCACGTACCTCTAGCACACAGCTTGTGAAACTATCTGGATGTTAAGTCACCAAAAATCCCCAAAGCCGTGCCCACGGGTGTGGGGCAGGTGTGCCCAGGAAGGCTGGGCTTTGAGGCCGGTCCCCACTGTCCTGCATAAGGTCACACAGCCAGGGGTCCCAAGCCAGCTGGCCCCTCCTTGGCCCCTGCCTGAGGCGTCCCGTGCTCACCCCGGGCCACAGTCGGCCCGGCCCCTCGCTTCAACGTCACACTGCAGGTCTGCCTAGACTGGGTCTGGACACAGGGGTGAGCCTGGGTGGTGAAGGGGAGAGCTAACAGGCCCCTCTTTATCGTGGCCCCGGGTGTGCACAGGGAGGGCAAAGGAGACCTCCCCCAGGGACAGACAGGGAGTGGGAGAACCTTCCTCAACCTTCCCTGCCAGAAAGGCATGGGCCTCACTCCAGAGCATCCTGGGGGACGGGTGGGGCTCCCCGCAGCCGGGGTGTGGCCCTCTGGCGGGTGCCCAGCACGGGGCCAGTCTCCTCCGCGCCGGGCAGCCCACCCGCCCTGGGCCGGGACCAGCTGCTCTGGGGCGGGACAGGTGCCTGATGGGAAGCCTGCCTGCCGCGCTCCTGAGCCGACTTCCAGGAGCTCCGGGGAAGGGGCACCAAGGCCAGGCTCCCAGCTCCCAAAATAGTTCGGGGTGCGGCCGGTGGCCAGGGGTGGGCAGCTGACCTCAGT
>NW_027549312.1:0-1031 GCF_008692635.1 Crocuta crocuta
TGTCAGCACAAAGCCTGACATGGGACTCCAACTCACGGACCATGAGATCATGACCTGAGTCGAAGTAGGACACTTAACTGACTGAGCCACCCAGGCTCCCCTGAATGCCTAGTTATTAAATATTCAATTATACCAATATGGATAAATACACATTGAATATTAATCATTGCTTGGAACTGCTCAAAGAGATAGCCTTTTAAAAATTGTTTTATCATAACAACGTCCTTTTTTTAAGTCTATTTATTTATTTTGAGAGAAAAAGAGGTCTGGGGAGGGGCAAAGGGAGAAAAAGAATCCCAAGCAGACTCTGCTCTGTCAGCACAGAGACTGATACAAGGCTTGATCTCACAAGCCCATAATCATGACCTGAGCCCAAATCAAGAGTCGGATGCTTAATGAACTGAGCCACCCATCATAAAATCTTTCAACATACTACAAACTAGAGAAAACTGAACAACGAACTCCAATGTGCCCATCAGCCAGCTTCAATGACTACCCATAGCTAAATGGCACTTCTGTTAAAAATGTGGGCATTAGATTGTTCAAATGCTATTTTGACACTTCATTCCTCTGGAGGAGAGAACAGGGACCGGAAAGGGACCAACAGCAGAAGAGTCCTTCCAATTCTGGAAAGGTTTATTGCTCACCCCTAAAAGCATATACTTTAAAATGACTGAATCTTTGCTATAATTGCTCATAAATATCAGTCTGAGTTCTCAGCCACAGTGTGATTTGTGGTTTTTTGAGCTTACTTGTCTTCCCCCCTGGCCTAAATCTAGATGACTTTCGCTTTCCCAACCTACACGGGTTATTTACAGAAAGAACAAGTTGACATTCAAATAAAAGCAATGACTAAGATGTTATTTCTCCCTTTATCATAAGCACAGAATATGTGTGGTCAAGAACTGATTCTGTATAGGGTGTCTGATGTTTTATTTAATGAGGAATTTGTATAACTTGAGAAACAGATGCATTTCCCAGTTATTTTTATAAATGAGTGTATCACTAAGCTTTTGTTGCATGATAAATCA
>NW_027549313.1:0-1028 GCF_008692635.1 Crocuta crocuta
CTGAGCTGTCAGCACAGAGCACAACATGGGGCTTGAACTCAGAAACTGCAAGATCATGACCTGAGCCGAAGTTGGCTGGTTAACCGACTGAGCCACCCAGGTGCCCCTGATATTTGTCTTTTTCTGACTGACTTATTTCACTTAACCTAATACCCTCTAGTTCCATCCTCATCTGTTGCAAATGGCGAGATTTCAATTCTTTTTCATCACTGAGTAGTAGTCCATTGTGTATACATACCACATCCTTATCCATTCAACAGTTGATGGACATTTGGGCTTTTCCCATAATTTGGCTATTGTTGATAGCACTGCTATCAACACTGGGGTTCATATGCCCCTAAAAATCAGCACTCCTTGCTTAAAGGAGTTTACAAGTCAGTGGGAATGGCAAATGCCAAGTCCATGGTTTCCACACAAAAACAGACATGTGTTAACTGTACTTGCAAGTGCAATGAGACAGAATGCTTTGAAACAGGGCTATCCCAAATGTAGGTTCTGACAAAGGACCCGTAGGTATTTATTCAACAACAACAAACATACTGAGGGATCATGAAAGTAGTGACGACAATAGCTGCCATTAACTGGGTGCCTATTCTGGAACACTCAGTAATGTATCCTTGATAATGCCTATATGTTCAGTACCACTGTCATCATCATTATCCTTCTATGGATAAGGAAAGTGAAGTTCAAGTGGCTGACTCGTTCAATAACCGTTGCTAAAAGTCGTGTGGCAGGACTGAAACTCAACTCTGCCTGACTCCAAGTCCATGTTCTTTCCATTGTGCCATACAACCAAGACCAGGCATCAAGGCAAGGCATGGGTAAGCACCATGAGTGACACAAACAGCTACCAAGAAGTTCAAAGGTAGGATGAGAGCAAGACCAAGGAAGGAGAAAACCTCATCTGCCTTCCTGTCTAAACCAGCGTTCAAGAGAAAGAAAGAAAAAGACTCTGGTGCACATTCCTCCTGATGTTTATAGCAGCATTGTCTACAAACCCAAATTATGGATACAGTTCAACTGCCCAG
>NW_027549314.1:0-1032 GCF_008692635.1 Crocuta crocuta
GGGCGTGACCATGTGATGCGGACGTGAGAGGCGCCGACCTCGGACGGACGCTTGAGCGCACCACCCCTGATCCGGGAGGCATGCCCGAACTGGGGAGGCTGTAGAACAGGGAAGGATCCCTGCTTCCTGAGATGGGATGGGCTTCCCCGTTTTACGTGGGTCCTTTGAGCACGCTTGGAGACATGGGCAGTGGACATCACAGCCCAGACCCCCGAAGAGGGTGCTCCCTCTCCAGGAAATGAACCTTTGTTTATCCCTTTTTCTTCTCTCCTCTGCTTTGGATGGCAAAGATGTTAATGGCAGGTAGTGTATTCTGTAATTTATCAGGGTGTTGGATAAAGACACGAAGGCATTTTTATGAACTCTCCTCAAAGGTAACCCGATTCAGGATGGACAGAACGGGAACCATTTCACATTGGTCTCTGGGACCTACAAGGTCAACTTCAGCCTTTAGTTATAGTTTTAAAAAAATATACACTTTCTCTAAGATTCAGAGCATTCTAGCAAAGTAAGGACGGGGAAGACGTCATCTGAAGCAGTTGCTGTGACAAGAGAGGGTGATGTCAGACAATTGGTGGAGTGACTGGGCTGACAGTATGGGGGCCATCTCGGAGCTACCCAGGATGCACTGGTATGACTGAGACGTTCAAGGTCAGCTGAACCCTCCTTCCCTGTGCCTTGCTCCCTGGTCCTCTGTATGCTCAGAGATGCGCTCACCTGGGTCCCCACTCTCTCCAGATTCCTGGTGCTTTTGAGGACAGATCCAGTGTATATAATTTTTCTTTACAGGCTTCTGTCTCAGCATAGCGCCTCACACACTTAAGGAGGGAGTGCTGGACTGAAGTCCTCCTTTCCGTGGTTGAAGGGTGCAGCCGCACCCATATTTCATCAGCTACATGCTAACTTTTCATGTGAACTAATGACGAGGTTACTACTTCACTGTTCAATTCACAGACGGGGGTGGTGAATTAAGGAAGTCTCTACGTCTTCCCCACCTGGCTTCAAGACATTTGAGGTTCAGATCCGAGCCCA
>NW_027549315.1:0-1032 GCF_008692635.1 Crocuta crocuta
CCTCACATGGCATTCAGGGTGACGCCCCCACCCCGTTCCTTCCCCGGCTCAGAGATTCATCCGTCATCCCTGCAGAGCTAGGAAATGTGGCCCATGCCGTGCACCTGCCAGGTGACCTTAGCCGAGTCCCTTCGCTGTGAACCTCAGCTCTCCTTGTAAAGATGGGCATGACCCTCAGCAGGGCTGTTGGAGTCAGATGGCGTCACGTAATGGGTGGCCACCTGCAGAGCGCTCCGTAACCCCAGCATTCCACGAGGACTTCTTGGTGCCGGGGGTGCCAGGGAAAGGGATGATTCAGACACCCCCCCAGGGGGAGGAGTTAGGGCTGGGGGAGGATCAGATGGTGGGAAGGGAAGAGAATGTAGTCAGAGAACAAAGCTAGCTTTGTTTTATTGCTTGCTTTGTTTTTATCGTGTTATTTAACCTATTTTGAATTTCAAATAACATTCAAAGGGCAGTATTGAGATTTTTTTTTTATGCTTGGAGGTGGCAGTGATATTTAAAAAAAACAAAAAAGTTGAGGCACATATCTGGGTGTTATCAACTTTTATCAGCTGAGGCCTCACACCTGTGGAAGTAAGTGAGTTGCTCAAGGTCACACTGGGAAGCTTCTCACTCCCCCACCTGCCCTTACTGGGAAGGCGGCAAAGGGTGATCCTTTGGTAGGAAGGTCATCGCTAAGATCTCCTGTGATCGAACCCCTATAGATCTGGCACTTGTCTTGTGCGGAGCCCAAGCTGAGTGCTGGGAGGGAGGAAGGCCGGAAAATCCAGGCAGCTGCTCCACCTTCAGAGTATGTCACCAATCTAGGGAGCCAATCAAAGGCCATGAGTCAGAGGCTCTGAGTTCAAGTCCCGACTAGCTCTCTTGATAGGACCTTGAGCAAACTTGGACCCTTTGTGACCACGGGAAAACCAGAGGGTTCATAGGCCCTCCAGACTACACTTTCTATGATGACTAGAAGGGATGGGGTCAGACCAGGAGAAGCTTCGAGAAGGCTGGGGCTGGGGAGGAGGGGGGGGGGATCAGGAG
>NW_027549316.1:0-1032 GCF_008692635.1 Crocuta crocuta
AAAAAAAACAAAGAAGAAATTGTTGGGAGTGGAGCAGTCTTCAAGGCTAACGTAATCATGGAACATTAGAGCAATAAACCAGATAAATTATAGATAAGACCCAGAAGTCTAGATCTTTAGGTAGTAAACTACCCCTAAAATAAAATTAGCTATTTAGAAGGATCTAAGCTTACTGAGGCTGATATATAATCAACATCCCAAAATTGAAAACTCTTTAACTGAAAAGAAAGTTCATTCTACAAGGTGGTCATGAATCAGTAAAAAAAAACATTAAGGAAATCTCTGCATATGGCATAAATGATGTTTGGAGAGAGAAACATAAGTGGGTTTAACAGGCAATTAGAATGGAATTGATAATGGAGTTGAAAATGGCAAGACAGCTACTATGTTTTAATAGAAATGTAGTAAATGTATTCTATCAGAAGTTTGGACTGGGCTTCCCATTACTGGTTTCCACCTGTTAATAGTTGAAAGAAAGGAAGGAAGGGAAAGGAGGATAAGAGGGGCGAGGGAGGGAAAAAAGTAGAAGAGAGGAAAAAAAACCCTTAAGTATTTTTCTAGAGCTTAAGAAACAGCTGACAGGTTTATATCTTTGCACTGCAACTAGCAGCAAAATCATAATGGGCTGAAGCCTCAGGCACCTAAAACATCTGTAGCTTTGTTTAAAATGACTAAGATGAAACACATCAGTTTACGGAAAATGAGGAAGGCTTCCAGCAGTTGGCCAGTGTTCTAGGTGATGGATATTGATGAACAATAAAACAACTGATCTACTGCCAACAGAGAAAAACATTGGAGGCCCATCCAAAAACTCATCTGCAATGAAGATTATAAGAGTGCCCACTCTGTTCACCTTCCCATCCTCACCCAAGGTGACCATGCCTCTGGCAACCACTTCCCCACAAAGGCCACAGAAGAACGCCTCCTCCCCCTAACCCCCCTTCCTTTGCCTCAAAAATCACTACAAAACCTGCTTTACTCTCCCAATGGCTTCCTTTCTCCTTTTCTTTCCTTCCTCTCCCCCCCCCACCC
>NW_027549317.1:0-1032 GCF_008692635.1 Crocuta crocuta
TATTACTCAGCCATAAAAAAGAATGAGATCTTGCCATTTGTGACAGCATAGGTGGACTTAGTCTTGCTTAGTATGGTATTATGCTAAGCAAAATAAGTTAGACAGAAAAAGAGAAATATTTTTCACTTATACATAGAACAAAAACAAGCAAAAACCTAGACTCTTAAATATAGAAAACAAAGTCCTAGTTGTCAGAGGGGAAGTGGGTGGGGTAATGGGTAGGACAGATAAAGGAAATTAAGGTGCACAAACTTCCAGCTATAAAATAATTAAGTCACACAGATAAAAAGGACAGCAAATGAGAATATAGTAAATAATATTGTAATGTTGTATGATGATAGATGGTAACTACACTTATCCTGGTGAGCACTGAGTAATGTATACAATTGCTGAATCAATATGTTGTATATATGTATGTTAAATATACTTCAATTAAAAAATTTTTACAACTCTTCTTAGATATTCTTTAGTTCCATCTTATACTGCTTTTCCGTCTCTCAAAAACCATGCTGCTAGAATATTCAACCATGTTTCCTTTCTTTAAGTCATTGTGTTCTCTCTCATAAGGACTTCTGACTATTTCTAAAACACTTTTGCCTTTCCACTTTTTGCCTAAATAAATCCTGCCCAAGCTTCAGGTCTTCAATTAGATGCTACTTCTCCTAAGAATAACTGAATAACTGGGGTTGGTGCTTCCTCTATTATTTCATAGTACCCTGTATCTTATCACATCAACACATTTATCTCACAATATTGGGATTTCCTGTTCACTTTTTTATCTCTTGGTAGGCTATAAATTTCATGAGGATATATCTGTTGTTTTCACTCTTTATTGGTAATTGGTTCATGACACTCATGGAGAAACTGAACATGTAATGGGAATATATACATATATATATTTAATTCTTACATATAAAGAATACTATGGATTCTCAAATAGCAAATCTTGTCTATGTAAATGAATTCCCTCCTTCTTTCCTTCCTCTCTTCTGCCTTTCTTCTCTCCCTCCCACCTTTCATACTTTCTTCCTT
>NW_027549318.1:0-1032 GCF_008692635.1 Crocuta crocuta
CAGTTGACCTCCTGAATCTAAATGTCTGCTGGTGGGACCTAAGATCTTCCTGTTCCACCAGCTCTCAGACTAAATCTCAGGGACAAGAAAATTTAAAATCCACTCTCTAGGAATAAAGCATCGAGATAACCTCTCTGTGTCAAAATCTCAGCCACACCACTTCTAGCTTACTCAATGGTGGCAAATCAGTTAACTTCTCAGAGGCCTTTTTTCCACTTGCAGTGAGACCTGTCAAAAGATCTCCCATGGACCAAACTCTACTCAGACTTCTCTCAACGAGGCCTGATATTTGGAGTTCTGCATTTGTCTCAGCATTGTCGTTTTAGCAAGAATATTTTGTTCCTTTAACAACTGACCACCTACCAGCTATGAGAATTGAATAGGATTAGATGCATAAAGCAATGAACACTACCTCTGGCACTTCGAAAGTGCTCCATAAATAACACGTGAACTGATAGTCATTGTAGTAGTAGCAGCAGTAAGCTGCAGCAGTGGGAAAAGTTTAAATAAACCTCCAAATTATTAGAAAGGATGATGAGGTTCTTTAAAGTCACCACAATTGAAGACAGATCTTTTGTCTTTTGCCACAAGCATGAAAGCCTAGTCATCCAGTGGCTGCAGACTTAAACTTGATCCTGTTATGGGTCAACACCAATGGGTTAACTGTTACACTCAAGATAATCTTTGATGAGCAAACTCACTGTCTTAGACCCTTCAGTACTAATCAGTTTATTAGGGTTAGCCTTCTCTGGATGGATCTTTTTGAAATCCATTCTGCTTATCCCCAGTTCTCTCAGACCCAGCTCCAAATCTGAGTAGAGTTATACGTGAGTTGACATGAGCCTTCCAAGGTACCATGTCAGGGCGGTGCAACATCTGCCAGCCTTTGATTGTCAAGGTTGACTTGGCTGATCTGGCTGGCTCAGTGAGTGTCCACTTCCTTCCTCACAACTCCACTGTGTTCTTCCCAACAGCTGTACACTGGATTAGACAAGAAAACTTTCTCTAGTAGAATACTGTTCTCTGCTCAAG
>NW_027549319.1:0-1033 GCF_008692635.1 Crocuta crocuta
AACAAAAAAAAAAAAAAGAAAAAAAAATAAAGGAGATAATACAATTGGGGCAGTGGCTTTTTCATACTCCCCACCCCCCTCCCCCACACCATTCAGATACTTATCCTCAGCGAGTATCACCAGCTCTCAGCTTCTTCTTTCCTTTTCTTGGCTAAAATCCCCTGTAATATTGTTGAGAACTGCTGCCCTAAACTCTCATCTGTATTGTGATTTAGTTCTGACAAATTCAGATATAATTCCCTGTCCATTAGGATTAATACTTGTTAATTAATCACACTTCACCCTAACATACACACTATTTTGCATGTTTGCTAGTTTATTGGTTGGGGGAAGACAAAAAGTTAGTCAATAAGCTCTTTGAAATCAATCACAAAGTCAGTAGCAATTTGTGAACCAGTTATGTGACTAAATTAAATTTCTTTTCCCCTTATTTTTTTTGTTTCATTGTGAAATATGTGACATATGTAAATCTCAAAACCTGAGTGCGGTTGTAAAAACCCAAACCAAAAACCAAAATGAAACCCAAACAAAACAAAAAAACCCCAAACAAACAAACAAAATACATAAACACAAAAAACTGAGCACCTGTGTATCTACCACCCACAATGAGAAACAAAACATTGCAGGCACCTTAGAAGTCACTGCAAATTCAAATGATCTCACCTTGCCTCCCTTTCCCTCATTCCTAGAAATGGTCTATAACTCTGAATTTGGTGCTAATCATTGCCTTGCTTTTCTTTGTAATTTTACTACATTGTATTGAATGTGTTCCCAAACAATGTATATGTGATTTGCCTGTTTTTGAAATTAAAGTCAATGGAATCATATTGTATTCTTCCATTACTTAAATTTTCATTTACTATTTGTTTTTATTTAATCTAGCTTGTTGATGCCCATAACTGTAGTTCATTGATTTTCCATCCTATAAAATGTTCCAGTGTCTGAGCATGCCACAATTTACTTATTTTATTCATTGTCATTGGATCTTTGAATTATTTACAGGTTTTGTTTGTTTTTTTTTTTTTTTTTTGCT
>NW_027549320.1:0-1033 GCF_008692635.1 Crocuta crocuta
AATAGCATGACTTACAGGCTTACTGGAAACGTGAGACTCGAAAACCTGAACAGGCTCGTAGACTGTCCAGTTTGTCTTTTCACATACATTGAAAAGCTGTGTTTTTTATCTTAATCTAAAGATACACATGATTCAGACTTTAGATATTTGCTCGAGATGGTGTTGCTGGGTGTGCTGCCTAAGAAAGTGCCCTGGATGTTCTCCTGAGAATAGCACTGCCCTTGCCCCACCCACACTCATTACGTCAGAGTCCACCTTGTCTTCATTTTGAATGAGAACCTCCTGTCTTCAGTAGCTTCAGCTGGAGACATTTTATAGGTCCTTTGACATAATATGGATATTCCATAGGGATTAAAAATAATGTTGAGGAATGGTCAGATGTCCCTCCTCCTTGATGTAACAGTTATAAGTGACATAGAAACAACTCTACATTGTGATGAGATTAAAAAAAATAGAATCAATACCAAAATATTCAACAATCAACTGAAACCAGTGATAGTCATGGACAATGAAGGAGGTAAATGAAGAATTCAGTCCTCAGCACCTGAGGACCAAAACCAAGCAGTGGGGAATGAGGACTCCGCACAATGCATCTCTTCAAACTGCAAAGGCAGTAAAACTGGTCTTAAAGGTAGTTGAATCTTCTGTCTTTGCAAGAGTTAATTTGTGTTGCCCCTGAATTTCCCCCACCATCGAAAAGAAATCGAACTGGACCTCTAGGAAGTCACATAACTGGTTGGAGGGAAATCTGAGGAAGCTTCTTTCTTTCTTTCTTCCCTTCAAAGTTGGTCTTGCCAATAGAATACTAAGGATTTTTCTGTAGATATTTGCTTTCAGGCTAAGAATGTGGAGAGTAGGATGTGAAGGTGAATAAGGGCAGAAAAGGCAGCCATGGTGTGAAGCAGAGAGCCCACTTGCAAGGCGGCAGTGTTTGAAATCTTCCCAGATGGAGGAAGACATGGGCTATTCTATGTCTTCTTTGATAGATAAGAAGGCATGGACTGTGGGAAAGGAAGTCATGATCCTATTTTTT
>NW_027549321.1:0-1033 GCF_008692635.1 Crocuta crocuta
ATGCAGGATCCTGGAGCTGGGTCCTGGAGAAGACAGGAGGGGCACCGTGGTGGTGGGGGGTGTCCAGGGGTCCCACGGTCCCACGGTGATGGGGGGGTGCCCAGTGTGACAGACATCACTGGCTGACGACCAAAGCGATTGTTGGCAGCATGGGGCCGAGGGTGGGGCGGAAACGGACACGCAGCAAAAGTTGCAGGAGTTAATAAAAGCCCTGCAGCGGACGAGACAGCTCTGGGAGGCCAGGGCCAGGGCCAGGCGGCGGCCGGGAGCTGAAGAGAGGCCTCTGTGCCTGTTACGGTGACGTGCGGATGCCGGGATGGGGCTGTGCCCGCAGAGAGGGCTTCGCACTGACGCTTGGCACTGTCACGCCAGAGACTCGGCCGTCGCATCCAGTGGTGCACCAATGCGTGCTGGTGCAGAGGGACAGCGACCCGTTGGCATGCACCTCCACGCCCACCACCCAGGCGCATTTCAAGGGGGTCCCGGGACCCCCCCCCCACCTGGGGTTTCTCTCCAGTGACCCATACCGGGTCAGGGGGAGGTGTCAGGAGCCAATGCTCCAGACGCAGCCCGCTGCCAGGGCTGGATAGGGCCTGGGGGATGCAGACCCCAGCTCCCTCACCCCCGTCACAGTGGATAATTTTGAGGGACATGCTTTACACTGACTCCCAGGTCCCCAGCACCTGCCACAGGGCCCAGGGCTGGCTCTGGAAAGCTCTGTCGACCCAGGCATAAAAGCCTCCTTTCCTGAGGTCCTCTGGGGCACTCGATCCCACACGAGGTCCTCAGGCCCCATTGCCACCACCTCACAGACAGACATTTAAGGATCCAGAAGAGTTGGGCTCACATTCCCACGATCACTGCACTAGCTATCCATGGCGTGTAACAAATTGCCCCGAAACAGAGCAGCTGGCAACATTGGTTACTGCACAGGTTCTGCGGGATGGAAACCCAGGTCTCCCAGGGTCCTCGGCCTCAGCCCTCTCTCCCAGGCTACACCCGCAGTCCTGGTGTTCGGACCCAGGGGCCGCAG
>NW_027549322.1:0-1032 GCF_008692635.1 Crocuta crocuta
AGGCAAAGTGTCCACCTCAGTAGCAGCTAAAGAAATTCAAATTCACATCTGGCCTCCACTCTACAAATGGTGAAGGCATCAGAGGAAGAAAAGAGCTAACGTTTCACTGCAGCAGGTGAACAGGGCTCCCGAGAAGCCGTGCCTCCCACGGGAGAAGCGGCCAGAGTCAGGCTGGGTCTCCTCTCTCGGCTCTTCGCCCAGGGCTTCCTGTAGGTCTCTACAGATCTTTCCGACAATCGGCACATGTCCAGGAGTGGAGTCCTCGCACTGACAAAGTTCAGCATGAGGAAATATTTAAAAGAATATTTGTATGATCGGTAAGCACACCTCCCACAGTTATTTCAGGTCTGGAAAAACCACATTTTCTCGCCAACAGTGCTCCGGGCGGACAAAAGATCTTTTTCCGTCTCCTGGTTTGGGAAAACAGACTGCAGAGGGAAATCGGAACCTCGTGGCGTGTCTGAGTGTGAATTCTCTTCTTTCTGGGAAATGACCAGTGCTTCTCCCAGCGAGCTACCATGACCCTGCCTCCCCGGGGAGAGTAACCGGTTGGGGACTCGGGGTCATGGTTATAACAAATTACAATCCTTCCCATTGAAGATAACGAGACACGGGCATCCTGTGTGGAACGTCAGATTTTCCAGAACAGGTTGGGACTGTTAGCGGGAGATGCCTGTGAGCTGTGGACTTAGGTGACCTGGGCTGGGGTGGGTCACAGTGCGTGGCAGCTCTGGACAGGCCACGTCGCACCTGGGGGTCGAAGCAAGTTCTCAGCCTCTCTCCACACTGTGGAACCCTGGTGGGAAAATATTTCCGGCGCAATAAGGAAATGGCTGGGATGCCTGGTGGCGTCAGTTAAGTGTCTAACTCTTGATTTCATCTCAGGTCAAGATCTCACGGCTCAAGAGTTCAAGCCCCACGTCGGGCTCTGTGCTGATAGAATGGACACTGCTTGGGATTATCTCTCTCACTCTAGTCTGCCTCTCTCTCTCTCTCTGCGTCTCTCTCTCTCTCTCTCAAAATAAATAAATA
>NW_027549323.1:0-1034 GCF_008692635.1 Crocuta crocuta
AAAAAAAAAAAAAGCCTAAATGCACACATATTATAGTCCTTAAAAATACAACAACTTTTGAGTTGAAGTGTACCATAGGTATTTTAGCTTATATCAAAACTATCAGAGAAAGAACTACGGAAAAGGGATGATAAGTATAAAGAAATACTGAGGCAGAACAGAATGACCAAAAGAGAGACACTTATGCAGAATTCTTTACAACCACGAATTTGATTATGATTATAATAAAAACTTACCATCCAGGAGAACTTTGTACAGTGATGGAAATGTTGTTGGTCTGACCTTTCTAAGATGGCAGCCATTAGCCACACGGGGCTTTATTACTCATCGGAAATGCAGTTAATGTGCCCAGAACTGAATTTTTAGTTTCTAGTTTTAACAAATTTAAACAGTTTTTAAACAGCCACACACTGCTAGTGGCTACCATGCTGGAGATTGGGGGGTCTAACACCATAACTGCTTTAACACATAATTTTTAGGAATAGCTGTATCTGTGAACTTTCTCTAGAAGAAACTGATAGAACTCTCAATATAATGCAGACTTTCAACTGCAAACAGTTTATTTACTAGAAACAGTTTATGACTCACCTGTCCCAACCATTGCCCAGGTACCCAGGATGGGTGCCTTCCTCATCCCTTCAGGGTAAGGCTACAATGCCAGCTTCTGGAAGGAAGTGTACTTACCCTCACCCAACGGAAGCTCCTCTTCCTGCTCACTGGGGGAAGGCAGCAAGGGCTGCAGGGGCTCCATGTTAATGATGAGCTGTTTGTTCAAAGAGTGGGAACTTCGGCTCTGAGTAATGTTGGCTCTGAAAACAGACACAGGCCAGGGTGTTGGTGTCCGTCGCGAATGCCAGACCCTCTATCTCGGTCAGAGACCCAAGTTGGGAATTGTCTCTGGACTCACGCAGTGGAATAGGCCAGTGGTAAAGGTTTTAACACTTAGGATGCACAGCCCTTTTTAACCGTAAGGTCCTGACAAAATGTCCATGTGGTCTAATGCAACACAGTGACCGAAAATGTATTTCCCCATA
>NW_027549324.1:0-1034 GCF_008692635.1 Crocuta crocuta
CTCTTGCTTTTTCAGTCAAGACTTGTCTATTTTTCCTTACTTTTTTAACTCAGGCCTTGGTTTCCTATATTCTGGTTATTTTTAACAATTGGATGCTGCATATTATCTATGAAAAATTATAGATATCACTTGACCCTCCATATGTCATTATCTTCTAGAGAGTAAATGCTTTGCTTTTGATGACCACCTAGGCTAGAGGCAGACCATCTCAATCCATAGGGGTTAAGCTGATTCAAACCTCACCTCTGTCTTTATGAAAGCTTCAGTCCTCAAATAGTCTACACCACTTGCCCATGTCTATCCAGTTCATTCTTACTGCTTAAATGTTACCCTTTATTGCCCAACTAAAGTTCTGGGACATTTACTTAGTCTCTTCTCCTTGGTGGGCTAATATGAACTCCAACTTTTGTCATTTCTCTCATCCTGTGAATCTGTCAAAAGCTCAGTTCAGCTGATTAGCCTCTCAACTGCTTTTGAGATCCGTATTTCACTGGAGAGGAGTCATGGTACAGTTTCCAGACATACTTCTTGCTCTGAAACATTACATATATACACATACAAACATAGTTCAACAGTTTTTCTAGTTGTCGCTGGTGAGAAGAGTTATTTCAAATGCAACTTAGCCTGTCATTGACCGTGAAACACCAAATTTCAATAAATAACTTATAAACATAAAAAGTTACATTTTATTAGAAGTGCATCTCACAATGAAAGGAATAGGGATGCTTTTAAAAATCAGATCATATGTCCATGGATGAAAAGGACTAATTCTAGAATAAGTCAAGTTCAGAATCCATTCTATTCTTATTTGTTAAGTCTAAGTACTAACAGAGTTGTTCACATAAATAAGTAGATGGAAATAGAAGTAGTTAGTTGTACCAATGTCATTTAATTCTTTGAACTGCTGCTTTGAATGCCAACATTCACACAGTGATCTACCATCATAAATGTTTAAATAATGTTTGAGCTGACAATTCAATTAAGTTTTTCTTAAATAATTTAAAAGCAAGCAGAGGAAAATACTTGATTTTTTT
>NW_027549325.1:0-1034 GCF_008692635.1 Crocuta crocuta
TCTGTCTCTCAAAATAAATGAGTAAAAATTTTTTAAATAAATAATAAAGTAAAATAAAATGACTGGCTCAGAGGAATATTGGTCAGGCCCAATGGCTCTATGCCCAAAGACTTGGCAAATTGTGGTCTTATATTTTCCAACATCTTTGCTCTTCCCACTTCCTGTGAACTCTGAAGCATTCAAATTGAATTCGAAGTAATTTCATTTTCAAGCTTTTTTTTATGACAGCTTTTAGGATAACTGGACAGCCATGCCCTCTGATCAGAAGATCAATGTATGAAGAGGCCTCTCAAAGCAACCCTAAGTGCGTCCAGAGAGACGCATGGTCTATCTTGGTCTTGGGGCCAGGTTCTGCCTGACTGAAGATCCAATACCCTTGGAGTCGACTAATTCAAAATATGATGGCTGAAAGTAATCATTTCAAGTCTTTAAACGCTACTTAATTGAGTTTAGACTAAGTACAAAAGCTTATGAAATATTAGACAAGAACATAAACAGCTTTTTATACGGCTCACAAATTTACAGTCCATAAGAGAATATAAAGCTAACCGCTTGAGGGTTGGCATGCCAATGGAAATGGGATGTTGGCGAAAGGCGATGCAAGAGCATTCCCAAAATATTGTAAGCACTGAAAGCATAAAATATGCTAATATACAAATACAATATATTACAAATAAGCTTTCAAGCCTAAAATAAAATGGAAATGCAGTGAAGAATAAATTTGGAGCCTAAAACACAGTTCAAATAAAGTATTTCATTTTCAAGTGCATGCATTTCTTAAAGAGTTTGTTCCATGAAATAACACTCATAAATGAAACTGTCTTTTCTGGAAAATAGTAATAGCTAATTAAAGCCACCAATTCACACAGCTGGAGCATGAATTATTAATGAGCCTAAGGGTTGGTAATAAGATAGCCGAAGAGGCAGCTTAGCACTATAAAATACCACAGAAATAGGACAATCAAGGGAGAGAAAAACAGCCCTCTCAAGGAAGAGAAATAAAGCAATTGCTACAATTACATTTCAAATATTCA
>NW_027549326.1:0-1034 GCF_008692635.1 Crocuta crocuta
AACTGGGACCCAGGCTTCCGCTGTCCACTTATCCCAACCCTGTAGCCACAGGGCTCCTGCGAGGGTAGAGGTCAGAAAACGTCACCGCTCCGCCCAAGCACACGCACACGCATGTTCGCAGCAGCCGGACCGCAAAGGTGTCCCGGGACAGACACCGGGTGAAGGACGTGCGGCCCATCCATACGATGGAACGTTGGCCAGCCCCAAGCACGTGGCTAACGGAGCAGCCAGACGCGCATCACGCCTACATGGTCGCGTCTCGGCTCCGTGGTTCCACATGTGTAACACGCCCAGGGCAGGAGAGTCCACACCGACGGCCGCAGGTGGTGTGGCCCGGTCCGGGGGGAGGGGGGGATGGGAGAGACCATTTCATGCACACAGAGTTTCCCTTTAAGACGGTGGAAATATCTGGAACTAGGTAACATGGTGTCTGCCTAACATCGCAGATGTACTGACCACCAGCCGGTCGTTCGCTTTAAAATGGGGGATTTGCCTTTTGTGACTCTCCTGTCAGCACAAGCCCTCAGAGCCTCCCCGCTGACGTCAGGGGGCAAGTCCAGGCCCTGATCGTGCTCCCCAGCCCTGGACGCCGGCCCCGGGGACCTGCCTCCGCCAGGGCCCGTCCCCTCCCCAGGCTCAGGGGCTCCAGGCTCTGCAGACCGGCCAGGGCGCTCCCTCTGCTGAGCTCTCGCTTTCTCTTCATTTGCTGGAACTTTCCCCTCTGAGCGCCTCCGTGAGGCCCGTTCGCCCCGAGAGCGTCTGTATGGACACCTCGCTTCCCTGACCAGACGTCTGAACGGCGAGACCCTGCGGCATTCCCCACGGTCCCTGCCCGGGCTCCCCGGGATGGGTCCATGGCCGAGCCGCGAGCTTCCTGTTTATTCAGGAGCTCCAGGGGGCGGCACGTGAACAGTGTGCATGGTGTCCAACAGACGTGGCCGTTGTCCTTGAAAACAGAGCGTTTGCCTGTTTGCTGGGGACCCCAGGGTGCCTAGCAATGCACTTTGGGAACCATGTTCTAAGAGCGTCAAGTC
>NW_027549327.1:0-1033 GCF_008692635.1 Crocuta crocuta
CGAAAGTCGGACGCTTAACCGACTAAGCCACCCTGGCGCCCCTCTCATTAAACTTCTTAATGGAAGAGGCCATCAAACCAGTTTTGTCTTTACCGCTGGAGTTTCCTGTCAAGAACTGGGCCCTCTTTGAACTGGATTCTGGTAAAGGTCAACTTATTTCCTAACGGGGAGCTACACCTGTTGATGTGTCTATTCAGTGACCTCTGGGGCCAGGAGAAGGCACTTATCAGGTGAATCACACAGAACTGTCACACTGATGTCTGATCCCTTGACACTGGAGAGGAGAGACCCTAGCCAGAGAAGCCCTCAGTCTCCTCAGCACTTGGAGAAAGTCACCAAGGCCAGGACGACCCTCTGGATGGCTGAGGGATGCTGTGACAGGCACAGATTTAGGGGGAGTGAGAAGAGCTAAAAGGGGTAGAGACGGAGCCGGCAGGGCAGACAGACAGAAGCACAAGACGTGGAAGAAAGAAAGGTACGTGGCAGGGAGACACAGAGTGGTACCAAGCCCCAGACATCCTTGCCGTTTCCTCAGGTCCTATTTACTTTTAGGTACGGGGGCCACTGCGCTGCCACTACTCGGTGTCTCCGGAAGCTTTGTCTCTGCTTCTCCCCCCATGTTCCAAAACACCGATGTAGCTGCCCCCGCATGGGGAGCATGGCCGCCAGGTGGATGCAAACCTCCGCGCAATCGCATCTGCCCCCGGGGGCTGTGATTTTGTCCCAGCCTGTTAGCAGTGCTGCCCACCTCCCATCTCTGTCACTGAGGCCTTTCCGCTGGAAGCACTCGTCCAATAGCTCATGAGTTCCTCTCTTCTATCACTCTTCATGTGTGCAAGACCAGGCCTTCATGAAAATGAAGACCATATATATTGGGCTGTCTTCATTCAGTCCCAGCGTCCGGCTGCAGTGATGCGTGGCATGGATCACATACCCCTCTCCTGGGTCCACAAGAGCTGAAGTCCCTGGGAAGTCCGAGCTTCTCCAGGGAGCCAACTCCTCCCCAAGACTCAGAGCCAGTCTTCGTCTCCTG
>NW_027549328.1:0-1034 GCF_008692635.1 Crocuta crocuta
GTCACCTGAGCTGAAGTCAGACGCTTAACCAACTGGGCCACCTAGGCGCCCCAATTTGGAAGTACTTAGTGAAATGTTTAGAGCAGTGGATCATGGTTCTTCCCGGCTTTACATTGGGATGCCCATCTACAGAGCACCTAGGCCCTCACGCTATTCCTTACGGTGAGGAAAGAAGCCCCCTCCCCACACACACACAAACACATACCGTACGACTCCATTTGTATGAAGTCCAAGAACAGGCAGAGGGAACTATAGCGACAGAAGTCAGAAGTGGTTGCCCTCGGGACGGGGCTAGCAGGAAATGAGTGGAAATGGGCCCAAGGGAATTTTCTAGGGTGATGGGAAAGTTCTCTCTCTTGCATGGGCATATGTAGAATTGAGAAAACTCTTTGAACCAAGCCCTTAAGAAGTATGCAGTTTCTTATTTGTCAATTATAGCTCCATTAAAAATAAAAATCCAGGGGCAGCCTGGGTGATTCAGTCCTTTGAGCTTCTGACTTCGACTCAGCTCATGATCTCCTGGTTCATGAGTTCGAGCCCCGCATCCTGCTCGCTGTTGTCAGCGCAGAGCCCGCTTTGGATCCTCTGTCTCCCTTTCTCTCTGCCTCTCCCTCACTTGGGCTCTCTCTCTCAAAAATAAACAAACATTTAAAAAAACATTAAGCAATAAAAAATAAAATAAAAATAAAAGTCCAGCATGCTACACTGAAATGAAATAAATCAGAATCTCTGGTGTTGAGACAAAGCATGGGGGTGGAGGGTATAGTCCCCCTGGCGAAGTCCAATGTGGGGCCAAGGTTGTGCCCTCTGGCTAAGAGTAGTGTTTCCCAAATTCGCCCCATCTCAGAAATCACCTGGGAGCTTGTTAAAAATACAGATTCCCAAAAAACAAAAGAAAACTCCAGAGTCGTTTTTCTGGGGTGGGCACCAGGAATCCTATTGTGCTTCAGCAAGTTCCCCAGGCATGGTGTGGTCATGGGCTGCCGTGGACTGAATGTGTCTCCTTCAGACTCCTCTATTGAAATCCTAACCCC
>NW_027549329.1:0-1034 GCF_008692635.1 Crocuta crocuta
GGGCAGGCTTCCCTCTTTGTTCCACTTCGGGTTCCTGTAATGCCCTCTTACCTTTCAGACCCAAAGTCTCATGACTCCTACAAATTCCTGGCTCCCTGGATAGGTAAGTACACTTAACTAGGACTATAGCCCACCTTCTGGTTAGGTTTGCCAACAACTATCCGTTCAGCTCAGATTAAACAAAAGGTGACTGCCACCAGTCACCCCTCTCAAGCCTGAATGGAGCCTCATTTCTCTCCTAATAAAACCCTCACCTCTTCCTAATGATAGGGAGAGCTGTCCTGCAGCTCAGCTTCTTCCACATCACTTCGCAGTCCTTGCCAATGATCTCTGCCTGACTTTCCACTAAAGTCCTTCTATGACCCACACACTGCTCTGTTTCCTCGTTGATCTCGCACCTGTCATGACCATTTGCTGTGAATCAGCATTTGTGAAATCACCCTCCTCGTATGCACTGGCCTTCCCGCCTTACCCAGGATGTCCTTCTTCTCATACACTGGTTACTCCTGAATTCCCGGGACACGTCTCCCCACAACCCCCCATTATGACCCAGGGTACGGTTTGCTCCTGTTGAATGGACAGACGTGGTTCCAGCACCGGCGGATGCTGACTCCAGCCTTCCACTATGACATCCTGAAGCACTACGTGGGGCTCATGGCTGACTCTGTCCACCTGATGCTGGTACGTCTATCCCACCCTCACCTGCACACTCACACCCACGGCACAGTTCACAGAAGACTCTCAGGCAGGTGTGTCCCTCAGATATCCATCAGGCCTGGCTCCCCAAATCATGCACTTGTACCTTACTATGAGACAGGTCTCCCCAAGAGTTGATAGGACAAGAAAGTACCTAGGCACCAGCTTTCCTCCACTCTGTGCTCACTGCCCACAGAAGAGAAGTCATGGTTGATATAGGGTCCCTTCTCCTCCTCACTTCATGTCTTTGGTTTGGGAAGGAAAACTAGTAAAGCCCCCTGAACAACAAGACAAGCTGCCGCTGGCTGACCTGGGCAGTAGCAGCTTCAGTGGCAGGG
>NW_027549330.1:0-1034 GCF_008692635.1 Crocuta crocuta
GCATGGCAATGAGAAAGAATGAAATCTGGCTGTGTGTAGCAATGGGGAAGCAATGGCCATAGGAGACCAGGAAACTAGATCCCAGGAACCTGATAGTAAACAACCCCAGTCCTACTACCTGGGTTTGGCTTCTCAAAAGCTCTACTGGGAAAAACTGTCTTGCCTCGTGGGGAAAAGTTCACCACCATCTCTGTTAAGAACTCACCATGCCTGGGCCAAAGATTTTATAACTCAACCGCCCAGAAAACCCAAAGGTGGTGGGCGGGGGCCCAGATCACCTTGAGCCAGATCCCCACCCCCTTCTCTCATCTCCAGGAGGCCTGAGACCATGTCTGGGCAGCCATCAAATGGCAGGTCCCGGGTAGACGGTCTTGGATGCGAGCAAGGACAGCCTGCACAGCACTTCCCTCAGGCTGGTCGGGGTCATGTGTGCTGAGAACTTCCATCCATCTTTCTTCCTGCCCCCACTTGCCAGATGGAAACATTTGGGAGTTCAAGTGTCTGGGGACAGGGAGACGCAGAAGAGCGAGCCTTACAGATTAACAAAAACACAATGGCCTCCCGAGCGTGTAACCCACAGTTAGGGTCCTGCCACCCGCACAGAGGAGGGTCCTGGGGCGACTACATTCCCACGTACACATTAAACCTCAGAATCAGACTGCAAGCAGTTGTATCAAGTATAGCCAGTGAAGCTGCCAGGGCTCCTAACTTCCCAGCCAAGCAACAATCCAAAACGTGCAATGCCATCTACCATCATTGCTTGGCGTTAGATTACCTGCTTGCTTCGGAGAGGTGTTGGAGGAAAGTTCAACCTGAGCAACTGCTGCCAACAGACAGAGGAGGAAAAAGTCAGAGGAGATCACAGAGCAAATATAAAGGGCTGCTCATAGCCCAGTCCAGGCCTGGAAGAGTTCAACCCAGGAGAGTTACTTGGAGGATGGTTTTCAACTCTCAAGAGATTCAAAACCCTCAAGGGAATTATCCTAATTTTAGGAGGGTGCTTCATCTTCCCCTGCTTAGCTCCCCTGGTTGTA
>NW_027549331.1:0-1035 GCF_008692635.1 Crocuta crocuta
AAAAAAGAATCTGGGTTCCCATCCGCTTTGGATACATCAGCCTGGGAGCAGCCCTGGGCTTGCCCCTCCCCCATGGTCATGATTGGAGTACAGCTGTACCCCTTCAGGGGGGGTTATGGCCCCCATGTGTCCCCACAGTCCCCATCAGTTTGCTTTATGCATTTAGACCAGTGGTTCCCAACCAGGGGAGGTTGGCCTCCTGGGGGACATATTTTGTTCTCAAAACTCAGGAGAGGGAACGCTGCTGACACCTAGTGGTTGGAGGCCAGGCGCGCTCCTGAGCATCCCACGGAGACGCACAGTGACTTGCCGGGCTCCAAATTTCACTAGTGCCAAAGCTGAGAACCCCGAGTTAGATGGCTTCTCTGGGCTCTGGAGGCATTTCAGCAATCCTTAGTTTAAACTTGGAGTTTAAAACTATTAGTATAGCAGGACGCCTGGGTGGCTCAGTTGATTAAGCTTCCTACTCTTGATTTTGGCTCAGGTCATGGTCTTCTATTCTGGGAGATCGAGCCCTGTGTGGGGCTCTCTGCTGACAGTGTGGAGTTTGCATGGGATTCTCTCTCCCCTGCTCTCGCTGCCCCTCCCCCCTTCTCTCAAATACATAAACATTAAAAAAACTATTAGTATAGCAGTTAACAGTTTACAGAGCCCCTTCAGTGTTGTTTTTTTTAATGTTTGCATTAATTAGTCATCTCTCTTTCAACCCTCCATCCATCCATCAGCCTGTTGATTAGCCCATTATTTGTCAATCCATTGATCAAATCCATGCATCTATTGATCCACTCACTGGTTTATTTATCCATGGTTTCATCCATCTCCCTCCCTTCCTCCCATCCATTCATGCATCCTTCCATGCTGCATCCTCCATCCATCTTCCTTCTCTCGCCATGTGTATCTGGACCCGTAAGGAGGCTCTGAGGACACAGAAATGATAGGACAGCCCCCCGTTCTCCAGTAACTCACGGTCTTGAGGGGATTTCAGACATAGGCACCATTTTAACAGTAACATGGGCTGAGTGTGGAGTCAGAAGG
>NW_027549332.1:0-1035 GCF_008692635.1 Crocuta crocuta
AAAAAGGGTTAAAAAAAAAAAAAAAAAAAAAGTCTGAAGGCGAACCCTGGCAGCACGGCCCAGCTTTAAGGAAAGGTTCTAAACTAGACCCAAATGGAAACCCTGAAGTCTTGGAGGGGCAGAAATTGGAGGGTGTTGGTAGATTTCCACAGAAGAATCAGAAAAGTGATGTCTTAAAGAAGCAGTGGAAATAGAGGTTTGGAAATAATCACAGGAAGAGGTCGAATCAGTTGGGTGAGGTGTCAGGAGGCAGATACTGGCTTGCAATGGCTTAACCTCCTCTTCAAACAATCTGGAGATAGCTAGGCCTCAAGGTTAGTTAAGCAACACCCTGTTACTTTCAGTAGTTGTTCTCCTGTGCCCATTCTGTCCCTGAAGCCATGTATATGACCACATGGGGGAGGTTTCTCTATCACAGAACCTACACTACTTATACCCCTCCCCCCCCCCAACTATTTCCCTACTTTTCCTCTTTTCCTGGAATGCCTCTCATCCATCCTGGCTCTTCCAGCTGCCTGCTGAAAGGCACATGTTAGATCTACATCCCTGCTAGGTGACCAACCATCTGAGATCAAGGTGTTGCCACACTTCAGTTTTTCCTGGCTCATACTGGAAACCCTTAAAAGTCCTGCCTGCTTGGCTTATTTACCTTTGATTCAACATGGAGAATTTGATTGGGATGTAACTTCCACAATATGACCTTAGATCTTGAGCCACGGGACCTATTCTCTGAGGGATGCTAGTTGCTTTAGCTCAGCCTGTCAGACCAAGGCCCTTTGTGGACGAGTATAGTAAACTCTCTTTCTTGTCACATCTGCTTTGCTCCCACAATAAGCACTAACCCACTCCATCTTCCTCTCTTCTAGGCTATAACGATCCAGGCATCCTTCAGACACTCACAGCTTCTTGTTGGCTGTATTATTTCAGACACATTACTTAACTCTGTGTGCCTCAAGTTGTCATTAAGTTCTTTTTAAAAAAATTTATAATGTTCATTTATTTATTTATTTTTTATTTCTAGGAGAGAGAGAGAGA
>NW_027549333.1:0-1033 GCF_008692635.1 Crocuta crocuta
CCCTGCTCATGCTCTGTCTCTCTCCATCTCTCAAAAATAAATAAACACGTTAAAAAATAGAAGTTCAAATAATACTGGATTTCTTAACAAGGATGTTGGTTATACAAGTGTATTCAATTTGGGAAATTTTATTGAGCTGTGTTTTTGGGAAATGTGTGCTTTTCATTGTGCACTATACTTGAGTTTTGAGTTTATTTAAAAAATATGGCCTGAAATATGTAGATTATCATTTCTTTATAAGTTGTTTTAATGGATAACATGAATGCTTTTGGCTGTATAGTGTTGTTTGGCCAGGTGAGTCTTTTCTACCCCTACACAGTTATAAACTGAGGACCAGGGGCCCCTAGGGAGCTCAGTTGGTTGAGTGTTTGACTCTTAATTTCAGTTCTCTCTCTCTCTGCCCATCCCCCATTTGTTCATGTGTGCGTTCTCCCTCTCTCTCTCTCTCTATCTCTCTCTCTCTTCCTTTCAAAAATAAGTAAACTTTAACCTTAAAAAAAAAAGCCCCGAAGTCCAAATGAAATGGAGATCCCACTCTCCCACTTAACTGGGCTCTGAAGTCCTCTCTCCCTCCCTCACCCCTATCTATTCTCCTTTTAACCCTTCTGAGTTTCAGTGGATTCAACTGGAAAATCTTCTCAGCTCTTTGTGGTGATTAAAACCATTGCGAGTTTACATCCTATTTCTTCAACTTGGTAGTGGTCTGACTTAAAAGTAAGTTACCTTTCAGTACCTCAGTTTTCTCATTGATAAAATGTTGTTAACAAAACTAGTTCCTAGCTCATCCAATTGTTGTGAGGATGAAATGAACTAAAATAGGTAAAGCATCAGGGCACATGGGTGTTACAGTCAGTTAAGCACCTGACTCTCGATTTCTGCCCTGGTCATGATCTCATAGTTCATGGTTTCAAGACCCGAGTTGGGCTCTGAGCTGAGGCAGTAGGGCCTGCTTGGGATTCTCTCCCTCTGCCCCTTTCCCACTATCTCTCTCTCTCTCAAAAAGAAAGAAAGAAAGAAAGAAAGAAAGAAAGAA
>NW_027549334.1:0-1035 GCF_008692635.1 Crocuta crocuta
TCTCTGCCCCTCCCCTGCTCATGCTCTGTCTCTGTCTCTCTCTCCGAAATAAATAAACATTAAAAATTTTAATAGAAAAAAGAAGGTAAAAGTGTTGGTGTGGGGAGGTGGTCAGAAAAACCTCCTCAAGAAGGTCATGTTTGCAGTGAGGGACATCTTATAATCTAGGAACCTATGAACCTCAGTGATTCTTGGCGCTTCTGTGTTCCAGAGAGAGCACCGTTTGGGATCCCCTGGAGACCCCATCTCTGAGCACACTGACTCCCAGTTTGCCCAGTGGGTGATGGGGCCCGAAGACAGATCGGCCAAGTTCCCAAGAGTAATGAGTGATTTACCACCGTCTTGATTCACATTCGGATATTTTATAGCTCCTGCAGCTCTGATGGAATAAATATGACCTTTTATTCTTCACTTTGCTTAAGACTCAAGGTCAACAGCCCAGCTGTGATCCATCGGCTGCTCCCTCCACCGGACATCCACGAGCCAGGGAGCCCCGTGGCTGTCAGAGATTCACGGCACCATCCTCCAGCCCCACGCCCCCACCTGCCCCTTGGCACTGGTTCTGGGCTTCACCCGGCTGGGAAGGCAGTGCCCGCGGTGGCTCTGGGGGATGATGGCTCATTAAGGGGAGAGACCAAGCCATAAATCTCCTCCCTCTCTCCTGAGTACACCCTATCACCAGGGTTGAACCCATGACCCGCGTTTCATTTCAGTCCTGGGAGGAGGCAGCCATGGGGAGGCCGAGCGGCCACGGTTCAAATGGCAAGTTATAAATTAAAACGCCCCAGGGCATGGCCATCACTTTCCTCAGTGTGGAGAAGAGGCGGAAGGCCTGCACATGTCAGCTCGCTGGCCTCGCATGGAATCTTCCAGGCCCCGGATGCAGCGCGGGCCTCCTTCTGCTTTCAGAGAAGCTAGGGTTTTGTTTGTTACACATCACCAGCACTGCCTGGGAGTTCTCTTACTTGTCTAGCCGAGACCCCTCCCTCAGGCACCCACTTGCTTTCCCTTGTTTCCCCTGTGTTTGGACGGGTG
>NW_027549335.1:0-1035 GCF_008692635.1 Crocuta crocuta
GAAAAGGTAGCTATGTGATCTGAAGTGTGTGTCATGAAACAGACACTATCTCATGTACCTAGTACACAAATCAGATGTAACCATTGTTTACAAATCAAACGTTATGTGGCAATATGCCAAACCAGCTCCTGGATATGTGAGTTACATGAATGTGTTGCTTAGTCTCTCAGTACACTTACTCTGCCTAAGATGTCTCTTCTCTCTTAATCAGCATCTGCAGTCTATAATCTATTTACTTCATGGTGAAGTTTTAATTTACATATGAATCTGTGAGATGCAGTCCCAGCTCACAGTGACCTGTCACACCTTTTTCTGCTTCAGCCTGGGAAGGCACTGAAGGACAGTGGAAGGGAGAAATTCTCCAAGATTAAAGAACTTGACATTGTGTGCTTATTTTCCATTCATAATGAGAATAAGTCAGGATCTCACGTAAAGACTTAAGCTGATTTATGGGCAGTTTCTGAAAGCACAATGACTTTGTGTAACTGTCATCTATACAATATTCCATCCAAAAAGAGCAAAATATGCATTCTTCTCAAGCACATGCATAACATTCACCAAGGATCACCATATTCTGAGCCATTAGATATAACAAATGTAAAAGAATAAAAATTATAAAATGGTATATTCAGTTCATACTGTAATGATTTTAGAAACCAATAGCAGAAATATTGCTGTAAAATCACTAGCACTCACCTAGCGTATAACATATGAGTTTTGCATGTAACATATGAATCACAGGAAAAGCCCTGAGAAATTTGAAGAATACAATGTATACAAATTTGTGGGATGCAATAGGAACAAAGGAAATTTTAAAAGCGTGGAAAAATTTAAAGCATCAAATGCATGTATTAGCAAATAAAGATAACTAAAATCAATACTTTAAACTTCTATTTTAGAAACTTAGAAAAGATAAGCAATGTACGCCTAAAGTAAGCAAGAGAAAATAAATAATAAAAATTAGAGCAGAAATCAATAAGATTCAAACCAGAAAACAATAGAGGAAATCAACAACCAAAAGCTACTTTTTTTTTT
>NW_027549336.1:0-1004 GCF_008692635.1 Crocuta crocuta
ACACACACACACACACACACACACACACACACACACACGAATGTTCATGGCAGTTTTATTCATAACAATTCAATTGCATAAACTCAGTCCAAGTACAATAGAATGGATGAATAAAATGTGGTTAATTCCTACAAGGGAATACTTTTCAGCAATGATAAAAATGAACTACTTCTGCATATAGCATGGATGAATCTCACAGAAAGAAGTCTGAGTAAAGGAAGCCAGACACAAAAAGTACCCTACTATATGATATCCATTTACATGATGAAACCTAAAACCCACTTATACTGTTCTATGGTGATAGAAATAAAAAATGCCAGTTACTTTTGGCAGAGAGCATGCTTCCTGGCAGGCTCCCAGGGTGCTGGAAATGCTCTTGCTGATATGCATGGTTGGTTACACTCTTAAACCTTATAGGAAGCCTTCTGCTTCTCATTGGGATATAGGAAGTCATGAGACTATTATTCACATTCTAATGCAAAGAACAAGTCAGGTAAGTTACAAGATCACAGATTTTTGAAACCGTAAGATAACTGAGAACATAATGAGGTCCACTGAATAAAAATAAAGAAGCTAACAAGCTCTTTCTAAGAGAAATAAGGCCTATTGTTGCTTTTATCTCTGGAGGGGGAGAGAGTGGATCCTGTCATTAAGGAGGTACAGGCTTCTGATTATGGAATGAATAAGTTATAAGGATAAAAGTTAAGCTCAGGTAATATATATAGTCAATAGTACTGTAACAGCGTTGTATGGTGACAGATGGCAGCTACCCTGTAATGAGCATAGTATAACACAAAGACTTGTTAAATTATTATGTTGTACACCTGAAATTATATAGCATTGTGTGTCAACTATACGTCAATAAAAAGGGAGCACTGAAGACAATAAATAAAATATTTTTAGAAACTATGTCTTGAACAACAACAACAAAAAGGTAGGGTGAGGAACATGAAGACAAATCATTCAGACTTGCAAGAAAACTTTAGTGGCTACGACTGGACAAG
>NW_027549337.1:0-1035 GCF_008692635.1 Crocuta crocuta
TGATAAATAGATGAATAGGTAGATTCAGATAAATTAGATTTATATATAAATGTAGAGAGATAGAGAGATGATAGGGAGATAGACATTTGTCATAACGAACTGGCACATGCATTTATGGAGTCTGAGAAACCCCACGATCTGCCGTGTGTCAGCTGGAAACCTGAAGGAGCCTGTGATATGAACCAGTGTGAGTCTGAGTGTGAGAACGAGGAAGGCTGGTGCTGCAAGTTTCAGTCCCAGGGCAGGAGAAGATGGAAATCAGTGAGAAAAGGGGCAAATTACCCCTTCTTTTGCGTTTTGGGGCTATGCAAGGCTTCACCTGATTAGACCAGGCCCACCAACACTGAGGAACACCATCTGCTTTGCTCAGTCCACTGATTCGGTGTTAATCTCACCCAGAAACACCCTTCGAGGGACAGCCAGAGTCACGTTTGGCCAAATATCTGGGCGCCGCACAGTTCAGTCATGTTGACACAGCCCGGTAACGCTCACAAGCCCCGACGAAGCTCAGGACCGCCTCCCTCTCTCCGCCCAACCTAAGTTCTGCTGGGGACGTTTTCTGCGAGCTCTGGGTTTTCCCGTCGACAGTGGTCAGGACGCTTCTGCTCACATCCCTGTAGGATGAAGGGGCCCATCGGGGGAGGCTGACCCTGGCTGGCGGCCGTAGACACAACGGAGCGTAGGACACAGAGGTCAACACGGGGACAAATCAGCCTGGTCCCCTTCAGTCCCTCCTCCCTCCTGGCCGGCGCTGAAACAGCACGGACGTGGCGGCACGCCGGGGAGCGTCTGGGGGGAAGGACACGCCCGTGTTTTGTGCACACTCGGGTCTGTGTGGTACGAGCCTCCATCTGCACGCCCATCGCCGGCCGTGGGTAATGAGCTGTGTGTCAGGAGCCAGCCGTCCCCCGGCCGCCGAGGCCAGCCTCCCTCCCCGGGGCCCTGAGCTTCTCCTCTGGATGCTAACGAAGGGTAACGAGGCACGTGGTGGCAGCGGGGGCTGAGGAAGGGGGCGGAGAGCGGCCGTGGCCGGGG
>NW_027549338.1:0-1036 GCF_008692635.1 Crocuta crocuta
AAAAAAAAAAAAAAATGCCACGCAAGCATTTTCTACTCCAAAAGGAACTTATCAATTACTTTAAATATTTAAATGGGCCTCACCCATGCACAGAGCTGGGCTCCAGACAAGGTGTCCTTGAGATATTTAAATATAATCCATCCCCTTGGGTTGCCAGCTCGACCCCCTCTCTCCCCATCCCCCCACCGCACCTCACAGTAATGGCAGCTTTGGCTGTTCCTTGGTTGGTTGTGCAGAGAGACAATGGCTCAAAAGATTCATCCCTGAACTGTTTCTTTTCTCAAGTCCTCACATCCAACCTCTTCCCTTGTGGTCAGTCAGTGGTGGCCACACCCTGATTACTTTCAGAAGTAATAGAAATATTCTCAGAAAGTTATAGTGGGAATGAAAGCAGCAGAAAACAGGCAATGTGTTTAACACCAACAACAAAAATCCAAGACAGCTTTTTGCAAATCCAAAAGGAAGCCCAAGATAAGCACAGAGTTTGTGACTTAATAGTGTCAAAGCAAGACAGAACATTTTCTTCTCGGAACTGAGGAGGGGCACTCGGGCTTGGGGAGAGGGTGGAGCAGGGTGGGGGAGGAGCGTTGTGGGCCAGGCTTCCTGAAGGCTCGTGGGCAGAGACCCCACGGGGGCATGGGTTCTGCTGTAGCGTGTTGCCCGATACAATATATGATTCTGGTTAAAACTGAATCTCAGATAAACAGTGCTTTTAAAAGTGTATGTCTTAGATATTGCGTGGTGTTTCTGTAGACAAGGAAACTTCCATGTAGGTTCGGGGTGGGACCCTCTGAGGTGAACCTTCCTCTCCCACCAGATACAGTGATAGTCCAGACCCTCGATCACAGGAGATGGGTGTCTCCCTGTCATTAGAAGCCATCATCTCAACGTTCTCATTAGTAAAATACAATAAAAACCTGAGACCCAGAGAGTTTGAATGAATCACCCACTGTCGTTGTAGTTGACCAGCTGGTCAGAGGCAGGTCGGGATTCCCACTGGAACTGGGGGCTCCTGTTGTGTGCCTTGAGGGTGGGA
>NW_027549339.1:0-1036 GCF_008692635.1 Crocuta crocuta
TTTTTTTTCCCAAAACTTTCTCCTGACTTCACAACAGTTAATATTGCCCCAAAACATCAATCTTTTTTTAAAGGGTTGGTGAAGGCAGGAATGAGTAAAGTGTAAGACATTTTATTTTTTCCAACTTAATAAATATCAAGCATCATATGTAGCAGGTTAAGAACCCCTCTTTTTTGATAAACAAAATTGTTACATCTGCACATGCAATAGATGATGGAATGGTATTTCAACGTAGGTGGAAAACTGCTAATTGAAAGATGGATTAGATGAGAAGAATGGGATGTGGAAACTATAAGTGGAGACCACGCCAGTGAGGTGCAGAATGGAGAGGAAGAATGATGTTGGAATGTTTCTCATTTTGAAAGAACAGAACTTAAAGCTAAGTGTCTGGTAAATAATTAGCACTAAATAAATGTTTGATGAATGAGTGAACAAATGAGAAATGAAAAAAAATGCATGTATGAGTGTACTTTTCTTGTATGTTCAGTTAAAAGAAATATCTAAGCATTGAATGTCACCTATGTTGAAGGACAAATATTTGCATGGAATCTGAAGACAGTATTAACACTGAAGCTTATAATGATACTTTTTAGCTATTCATTTATCTTTTATAACTTTTATCTATTAATTCATCTTTTTTTGTTTATCTGCAATTTTTCAAGGCAATGTTTTAACAGTGTAAGATTTGTGTACATGAATAAAACGGTCCTTCCCTTGGAAAAAATTTCCATTCTAAAGAGATCATATAATTGTATACAAATAATAGTGGATAGTAATCAAAGAAGAAAGGACAGCAGGTCAGAAGTGAGTTGAGAAATAAGTAAGTATTGAAGTAGGTAAATGTATACTACAAACAGGCTTATTTATTAAGCTTCTAAATTAATCTTTAAGTTTTTACATTATAAATATACATGTATTGAATAAGTTTTTCATGAAGTAGACGATGAAACAAAGGAAAAAAATTACCGATACCTTACTAAACTCTTAGATATTAAGTCACATATATTGACTTCTAGAATATGCACAACTTTCAAGA
>NW_027549340.1:0-1035 GCF_008692635.1 Crocuta crocuta
CTCTCTCTCTCTCTCTCAAAAATAAATAATAAACATTAAAAAATAATATAAAGAAAAGAAGGCTAGGGAGCAATAAGAGCTTGCCTTCTATTATATCACTAGGCTAATCACTGCAGTCGTTCAGGAGAGGGAAAGTTGAAACAACGTGGAATATTTCTCTCTTACCATTAGTTTCCATTTTAGGCAGCCTATGGGGAAGGAGAGTTAACCAAACTGCAGACTCTGCGCCTTTTCCCTCCTGAGCAGCGAGGCCCACAGTGAGAGTATTACTGCTGCTTTGGTACTTCCCTCTTATGGAACAAATTTGCAAGGTCTGTGGCAGTGATTCATAGTTCAGGAAAGACACACCTTCCAGAAGCAAAGATGAAGAAAGAAGGATATTATATGTTTAGTCTTTGCTATTTTTACCCTTCTGGTTTTCAGTGAAATTGTGACTTACAATCCTTGGTTATGGTGATCCATTAATTTACCAAACAGAAGCTTCATTTGAGGCAGTGGCTTCTTTTTTCAAACTTAAAAAGAAAATGAATCTATACGTTCTTGTGCTTTTTCCCTATAGTCTGTTCTGTTATTTTACTAACTTAAAGTCTATCCAATTGGCCTGGACTCATCTTGAATAAAAAGTCAGAGTTTCACATGAATAGCTAAATAATGGTTAGTGTTTTCTTTAAAAGTTAACAAACATAAGCACTGAATTAGTTTTTTTTTCTGGTCCTTTTTTGTAACACGTGCTAAAAATTACTGTTGTACATAGAAAGTATTTTTGAGATTGAAGCTGACCTTATTGGTACTGAACTATATGAACCTTATGGTTGTGTCATAAGGCAGGGTCCTTGTGCCTTATAAAAAGTATCATATATATATTTGTAACTTCTTATTTCTTTAATATCTGCCTCTTCCATTGGACTATAAACACCCCAAGGACTTATTTTGTATAATATTTTTTTATGTTTATTTATTTTTGAGAGACAGAGACAGAACATAAGCAAAGAAGGAGCAGAAAGAGAGGGAGATACAGAATCTGAAGCAGGCTCC
>NW_027549341.1:0-1036 GCF_008692635.1 Crocuta crocuta
CTTAGGCACATGAGATAAAAAAGTAATTTGGCCCTTGTGCTGCTGTGAATATGAATTCATCCATCATTAGGTAAGTGAACCTGGAAGGGAGGCCAGGTATCATTGCATCCCGAGAGTCCCCAGAATGAAGGCTGGGGTGCTGGCTGAAGGCAGATCTTCAGCAAATCTCCATCTGTTTCATCTGGTGTCCTCAATGCAGAAGACGAATTCTAATCACTACCAGGCCAGAGAGGCGGGCAGCCATACACTCTGAAGTCAGGGTGACGCTAGCTCTTGATTGGAGAGTTTCCTTCCACTGGCTTTGTGTTCACTTGGATCTTCCTCTGAAGGTCATTATTACCAAGGTCATTGGCAGCTCTGCATCTCTGGGAGGCCAGGGGTATTTGCTGGTTATTGGATGATATTTCTTCCAGTGTCCTAAGGGAGCCTCAGTTGTGTGAACGCCAGGAAGTCTGAAATGCCTGCATTGCTGGAATCGTTGACGTCACCTCTGCCCAGCTGCTCCCTCCACTGCAGGTGCTCTGCCCTCTTCTCCTGGGCGTTATTCCCCATCCCCCTCCCCCACTCCCTAGAAGAAGATGGAGGCGGATTTAATGAGGACATAAGTGTTTAGGCAGCATCTCCTGGAGTCACCAGAGCCACCCCGACATCATTCTCATGGGCCTGAGGTTGAAATGTCACCACAACCAGCCAGTTGGTGCAGTCAAAGCAATGGAGACCATCTTTGCCTCCTGTCTGTCCTTCAGTCACCCTGGGCTTCAGGTCCAAGAGCGATTCCCCTTCCAAACTCTCTGTCCACTTTCTCCACCACCCCTCACTACCACCCTGGTCAAAGCCACATCACCTCAAGTCTGGCCACCATGTTAGCCAACCTAGTGGCCTGTCCAACAGCCTCCAGCTGTACCCTGTGTGATCTATTTGCAATTCTACAACTAGAGTGATCATTCTAGAATTAGAATATGGTCTCCCTGCTTAAGACCCTCCCAGTCATTCATTAATTCATTAATTCAGTCAGTCAGTCACTTCTTCAATAACT
>NW_027549342.1:0-1038 GCF_008692635.1 Crocuta crocuta
CTCCCGCCGCCACACGCTGGGCTCCGCCAGCGCCCGGAACTGCCCCTCCGCTGGTCCCACTCACCACACACTGAAGGTCTCCTGCTCCAGCGGGGCCCGAACCCCCACATGATGCAATGATGTAAACTAGAAGTACAATTCTGCGAGCCAAAGCTCTGCCACACCCGACACCGGCGGTCACGCAGGCCCCGCCCTCGTCACCTCCCGCAGCGCTCCACTTCCGGGCTTAGCTCCGCCACCGCAGCCCTCCTGGCTCCTTCGTGCGTTTCTCTCCCTGTGCCTGAAGTTCTGACGGCCCGTCCTCAGCCTCGTTCTCGCCCCGCCACACGCTCTCTGGACAGGGAGACCCACTCTTAAGAGTCTCAGCGCACACCTGAGCTCTCCCCGCACTTGAGACCTGCGTGCCCACCTGCCTCTGGAGGTGCCGCCTCCACGGTCCACGGGCTCCTCAAAGTCAGCGCTCTCTGAACAGACACATCACCACACGTGTCCCCCCTACGGTCCGTTTTCATGCCAGCCAGACACCCGGAAGTCACCCTCCACTGCCCCTTCTCTGAGTCCCACATCTCAGCAAACCTCCCCAAATTCCCTTCTAATTTATAACCATTCCCGGTTATCTCTGATCTCGTTTCCTGAATAAGCCCCGCCCCTCCACTCCTCTCCGGCAGTGACCACCACTCTAACTCCATCTTTCTGGGCTCTCACCTCTGTTACCGGCCTCCCAGCCTCCATTTCCTCCCTCCCACAATCCTCTCTCCAGATACAGGCTGAGACCCCGCTGAAGTGCAAACGTGGTCACAGCCCGCCTGCTTAGGAGCCTCCCGCAGCACGCCAGCCAACCAACCCAAAATGACTACTTCCGCCCTCACCGCTGGCCCCGTGCAACCGCATCAGCTCCTTCTTGGTCTCACTTCCATTCTGCACCTGGTGCACTGACCACCTCGAAATGCTTTTGGCTCCACTAACACCGATCAGGCTCCTTCCCAAGCTAACGCCTTAACCAACGTTCTCCCCTCTGCCTTCCCTGCCAACCAACGG
>NW_027549343.1:0-1038 GCF_008692635.1 Crocuta crocuta
ACCATATTTCTCATTTCATCATCAATTACTTCCTGTAACTTCAGAAAAAGCGGTTTAGGAAAAGATTGCAACCCAAAAGAATAGTTCTAGCTTTTAAGAAAATCTTTTTTTCCTGATCAACTCTTTGGTTAATGCTTCTTTCACATCTTTATTCCTAAGGCTATAAATCATGGGGTTCAACATGGGAATTATCGTTGTGTAAAATACAGCAACCATTTTCCCCTGTTCCACAGACTCTTCTGAATGGGGCCTGAGATACATGAAGAAAAGAGTTGCATAGAAGATGGTGACAGCTGTCAGATGGGAGCCACACGTAGAGAAAGCTTTGTGCCTGCCTTCTGTGGAACGAATCCTCAGGATAGCAGGAAAAATATAAAGGTAGGAAATCAGGATGATGAGGAGAGAAAAGGAAAGGTTACATCCAGCCACAACGAACATGGACAGCTCTTTGTTGTAAGTGTCAGAACAAGCCAGCTTAATGAGTGGTGGGTCAGCACAGTAGAAGTGGTTAATTTCATTAGGACCACAGAAGGCTAGGTTGTAAGTCCGCATGGTTTCCATGAGGCCGGTGAGTGCTCCGTACACATAAGGGCCCGTGATGAGGGATGTGCACACACTCTTGGACATCTTGCTGCCGTAAAGCAGAGGGTTGCAGATGGCCATGTACCGATCAAAGGCCATCACAGCCAGGATGTAGATCTCCACGTGGACCAAGGCAATGAAAAAGTAACACTGCACTAGACACGCAGGATAAGAAATGGTTTTCTTCTCCGACAAGAGACTCTCCAGCATCTTTGGGGTCACATTGGAAGAGAAGCACAGATCCACAAAGGATAAGTGGCTCAAGAAAAAGTACATGGGTTTGTGCAGCCGGGCATGGACCTGGATGAGTACAATCATGCCAAGATTCCCTGCGACTGTGACCACGTAAATGGCCAGAAACAGCACAAAGAGGAGAATCTGCAATTCCAGGCGACTGGTCAATCCAAGGAGAATGAACTCATTCACTGCGGTGAAATTTCTTCTCATAATTTCCTT
>NW_027549344.1:0-1038 GCF_008692635.1 Crocuta crocuta
CCCAGCCTCGCCGTTCTCCACGGGCGTGCCCCCGGGCTCCCCAGTCCCCCAAGTGCGCGTGACCGGGGCTCCCCGGCAGCAAAGTGTGCTTGATCCCGTGTTCCCCCCGTTGTTACCTACGTGCGCACGAGCTGGACTCCTCGTCTCCCAAGTACGTGTGATCCCGGGCAGCCCTGTCACCCAAGTGCGCGCCACCTGGATGCCGCAGTCCCCCGAGTACGCGCGGCACCGGCTCGCCTGGGACCCACGTGCGCCGGACCCCGCCCCCCCTAGTCACCCAAGGGCGCGTGTTCCCGGGATCCCTCGTTACCCGAGGTTACATGATCCCGGGCTCCCCAGTTACCCTCGTGCGCGCCTGTCCCCAGGTTTCCCCTTGAGGCAAGTGTGGCCGGATTGCGGGCTCTCAGGCTGGGGCGGTGCGACTGCGCCCCTGGGCGGTGGGCGGCCGCGGCGGCCCGGGTCTTCCCAGGCGTCTCGGCCGACCGCGCAGGCGCCCTGCCTTGTGGGGAGGACGCCGATGCTCAAGGCCCTCAAAGAAGCCACCCCCTGCCCCACACGCCCGGCCCTGCCCGCCTCCCCTGGTCACTGTGCCCGTGCCTGCCCTGGCTTCTCCTCAGTCCCGCGGCTCCAGGGCACCGCTGCTGCTCCTTGCCGCCCTCGTCCCTGCCGCGAGAGGTGGCGCAGGGAGAAAGGAAGCCGCAGGGCAGGACAGTGACCTGGGACACGGGGCCCTCGGCGTCTCCCTGAGAGCGAGGTAGCGTTGGAATTGCCATGCGGAGGAGACGGTTCTGCCCCGGAACTCGTGCCATTGGACTTGAGATCTCAGTGAAGGGTGGGACGGACAAAACCCAGAAAGCAGATGGTGCAAAGGCCCTGGGGCGCGAGTGAGCTGGGAGTGTGAGAGACGCCAACGGAGAGGGACGGGAGCGCACACCGTGTTCCCCGGCAAGGCCCAGTGGTGAGGAGAGTTCGCGATCCGGAGTGTTTCGCCAAGGGCAGCCACGGGCTGCACACACACTTGAAAAGGCCGCCACCCTC
>NW_027549345.1:0-1035 GCF_008692635.1 Crocuta crocuta
CTTGAACTCATAAACTGTGAGATCATGACCTGAGCCAAAATCAGGAATCTGATGCTAATAAAGTGAGACACCCAGGTGCCCCTGAGCGTTCTCTTTTGACTCATGTAAGTCACAATGCTTTCTACTTCAGTTATCTGCAAGTCACAGGGTAATATGCCATCTGTGTACATGCAGTCTTAATAGGTTTTCATATGGTAGCTCAAAAAAACCGAGAAGATGAGAATGTAAAACTATAAAGAAATGCAGGATTATGAAGGATTTATACAAAGTACATTTACTAAAATATTTACCATACTAGTTTATCTGAAAATTAAGATAACGTCCTAAGAAAAACAACTAAATTAGGAGTTTAAAAAGGTTCTCAACTGTTAAGGGTCCTGGTTAACTTACCTTTCAGAATGCCATTTGCACAACTATGCATATCATGAAAACTCCAAGAATTATTCTTCCTCCTTTATAGTGATTTGTCAACTGTTATTACCTCCCAAAACACTGTTTTAATTTTAATTTAAAATTATTACACTTGAAATACTGATTAAACTCACCTTTGCTCCACTTTTTTCACACTACTTTCAGACTGAAACATTAATCAGGAAGAAAAATCTGAAAGGTAGCCTCTTGTCAAGATCATTGCTTTTCAGATTTTACAGTGCATGTAAATCACCTGGGATCTTGTTAATATGCAAATTTTTATCCAGCATTTTTGGGATGGAGATCATGCATTTCTAACAAGTTCTCAGGTGATATTTTGGCCACACTGTGAGAAGCAAGGATAAACATACTGGGAGGAGAATAGATAATTAACACTGAGTGGTATGTGCTAGATAATTATTGTGCTAATTCCCTTTACCTTTACAATCACTCTTTAAGGTAGATATTATTTCCATTTTACATTTAATTTAGCCTCAAAGAGTTTAAAGCCCGAGGTCAGAGGGAGAGTAAGAAATGCAATAAACTATTTGTAAATAAATAAATAAATAAAAGTTTTTAAAAAACTGAGGACTGATGGATGTGGGGTGAGGGGGGATGGGCATG
>NW_027549346.1:0-1039 GCF_008692635.1 Crocuta crocuta
CTCTTTCTTCCCATTTACTCTAGTTATTAACATTCTGCCATTGCATCGGACTAATCCAGAATCATTTGTGATTCAATACCATAGGCAAATATGTTTCAAGTCTCCCCTTACAGTAAAACCTTGAACTTCCTGCCATATATTTTCAATTTATATCTCAAAACTCACTGTGAAGTGACTGTTTCAATTCTGGACTCCTCCCAGTGCCTAAAATAGTGTAAAAGAGTGTGAGTGCTAAAAATACCTGCACTCTGCTGAAGGGAGTTTACAACATTCTCAGCAGAAGCTTTAAACTTTTGCTTAAAGGTTAGAGAAAGTTGGCTCCATGGCAAAAGCAAATTTATTTAAATACCATTTTTACACTCGTTTCATAATAGTAACATTTTATCTTTTTTACAATGATTTATAGGCACTGGAGCAGAACAGGGGAGTCAGGGAAAAAAGCAATTAACGAATAAAGAAAAAAGTACCACTAGTGAAGGGGAAAAAAAAAATCTTTGGAAAGTTAAAGAAGAGAGAATAATTGATGGTTCCATTTTAGCTTAATGTTATTTCTGGATCTCTTTTATAATGTGTTATTTACTGCATAGTTTATAGTTGACAGAAAATAAACAGCATTTGCAACATAATGTCTTTGGCTTTGCCATGTACTTGCTCATCCCCGTTGCCTGTCACGTTAGAACTTCAACCAACATCCGTCAAAGTCTTCTGTGATGGAGTCTGTTTTTAATAAGCCCAGCACTATAATTACCTTATTGCAAAGTTAAAGCCAAATGACACTTATGATGAAGGTTTCATGGCTAAACAGTAAAGTCAGTGAAGCATATGCATACCAACTGTCAGACAGGAAATAGCTGTTCGAGGATTTGTTTCTTTATTGCTTGACGAGGGTCACTTCGTTTGTACTTGGAAACTTTGCCACAGCTATAACAGGTCACAGAGAAGGAAAAAAGAATGAGTAACATAGAGGCTAACTTAGAAAGATACCATTATTGCTCTCTTTCTGCCATCTTTGAACCTGTGGAGGCCTGCTGGGAACAGG
>NW_027549347.1:0-1039 GCF_008692635.1 Crocuta crocuta
TCTGTCTCTCTCAAAAATTAAAAATAAATAAATAAATAAAGAGGATTCACACTGTAGGATTCTAGCTATATGGCATTCTGGAAAGGTGAAAATTACTGAGACAGTAACAGGATCGGTGATTCGAAGGCAATGCGGGACCAAGGGAGGGATGGATAGATGGAATCAGAGAATTTTTAGGGCAGTGAAAATATTCTGTGTGATACTGTATTATGTATGATGAATTGTTCAAACCCAGAAAGTACACACCAACGGTAAACCCTAATATGCACAATGGACTCTGGGTGATAATGAAAATCAATTATAACAAATGCATTGCTCTAGTGGGGGATGTTGAAAATGGAGGAGGCGCTGCATGTGTGGGGGCAGGGGATATACAGGGGATGCCCACTCTCCATATTTGCTATAAACCTAGAAGTGCTCTAAATGAAACAAAGTCTTTTTTTAAAAGATATTTATGTTTTTAAGTAACTCTATGCCCAGTGTGAGGCTCAAATACAGGAACCTGAGAATTAGAGTCACATGCTCTTCCAATGAGCCAGTCAGGTGCCACCAAAATTAAAGTATGTTTATTTGCATTTAGTTATTTTGAGAGAAAGAGCATGTGAGCAGGGGAGAGGGACAGAGGGAGAGAAACTTAAGCAGGCTCCACTCTGGGCACGGAGCCTGACACAAGGCTCAATCTCACAACTGTGAATTCATGACTGGAGCCAAAATCAAGAGTCCGGCAGTTAATCAACTGACCCCCAAGGTGCCCCTAAAGTCTTTAAATTGAAAGAAAAAGAAAAAAGTAAACATGAACCAAAACACTGAGCTGAGAGTTAGTAGCCCTGGATTTTACTTTTCATCCTGCAAGTCACTTCCCCTTCTTGGACCCTAATTTAATTATCTGCAAAGGAAGGAGGTGGGCTTTGTGATATGTAAGGCTTTTTTTGTGTTTGTGCTTTCTGTGGTTAATACTAATTGTCTCTACTTTAAAACCACAAAGGGCTAGCTCAATCTTTGTAGGATGTGTCTATTAGAACAAATATAATGAATGCGC